>NC_073692.1:24148260-24205152 GCF_029784155.1 Uranotaenia lowii
CCACCGTAAGGGTCTCCCGGTAACGTTGCAGCACCGAATTTACAGTAGATTTAGGATATTTCAGGAATTTTGCGATCTTTACCCCTGACCACGTCGGTTTCTCTACATGAGTGTGCAGAATTTTCTCTCGCCTTTCGCGTTCCATCGTCGATAACTTTTTACTGACTGCTTCAATCTTGATGAAATTTTCACCACTAATGGCGTATTTTTTTTTTGATTCCGGATTTGGCTCTGAAACCGTCAGAATAAAAAAGCAAGTTTCGGGTTTCGAGTTATTCCATACGTAGGTGTGCGTGAGAACGAGCGCAATGTTTACATGCAGCTGTCATTTTGTCCTCCCTTCTGGATTCCTTCATTCGGTTCTTCACATCCGGATTGCCGTTTTTCGTGTCCGGATTGCACTGGACTGCAGATAGTACGATTTTGCTTGGCTGAGAGGTTCAAAATCGCGGCAATAATCATTTGCCCGTTCATTATTTCAACTGTTTTGTTTTCAGCCAAAAACAGCTGTTTAATGTTTTGACAACAACGTTGAGAGTATTGGTGAACTTCTCGCAAAACTGACTTTTTTCTCAGGGCGACTCCGTCCCTTTTTCGAGCGAACCTAGGTTGCCTCTCGAGCAATAAATGAGCACGATGACAGCAGTTAGAGCGAACCTAGGTTGCCTCTAGTTTGCCTCCAGGTGAAAAAAAATACGGTATAAGTAAACAAACCATCCGGATCAAAACACTGTCAATAAATTCGCGATGTGACAACTGGGGGCGCTGCAGTAAACGAAAAGATGCGACCAGATTCTATGTGAAACAGACTTTAGCTAGAATGCAACAATATCCACGTTTTCCAATGCAGTTTTTCTGAAATGTTTTGAAATATTTTGAAAAAAAAATCGTTATGATACTCGTTCAAAACAATCCTCTCCAATTTTTTTTTGATTTAAAATGTTGACTTTTGGAAGTTCTACTTTCCTCTGGCTTCCAGCTTCCCGACTTAACTCCAACAGTTCGGTTTCCATTCTCAAAATCCTTTTCCGATTGTATTTGCAGAGCATCAGCCAGAAACAAGCAGTATTTACGATTGATCGGAATCACACACGTGCTCAACACGGCAGAGGGAACCCGTTTCGGCCAGGTGGACACCGGCCACAGCTACTACAGGGACATGTCCGGAATCAGGTGAGCTTAGGGTGCTGACAGTTGGTGATGTGAGATTATTTCATTTTAAATTCCCAATTTTAAGTTTAACGTTGTAGGTAGAAGCTTTGCTTTACCATCAACTGCATTGTGAAGTTCGTTCACGGAATCAACCGTTTCATTCATTCTCATATTCATCTCTGGATCACCCAATTAGGCAACTTTGATACAAAAAAAAACTCTTTCGCACTTGCACTCGTTTCGCCGTTGTTTGCACTGATTTGGCAGCAGCACTGGGAGACTTGGGTGGCAGGGCTGACTTTCGGAAGTTCTCTTCTTAAAATTCTTTGAGAAGAATCCGCATTCGAAATCAGCGGCGTCGAGTTCAGGGCGCTATCGTTGAAAATTCTAGTTGCACTTTCAGGTACATGGGCTTCCCGATGGTCGATCAGCCGACGACCGACATCAGCCGGTATTTCTACATCGCGTCCAAGTTCATCGAGAATGGCATCAATAGTGGAGGTGAGTTTTTTTTGAATTTTTGTCGGAAGAAATTTTGGATTTTTTTAATGATTCAATTCTGTTCGTTTTAGGCAAAGTGCTGGTCCACTGCATGATGGGAATGTCCCGGTCGGCGACCTGCGTCCTGGCCTATCTGATGATTGCCCGCAAAATGTCCGCCGCCGAGGCCATCCGGACGGTGCGAATGCACCGGGACATCCGGCCAAACGAGGGCTTCCTGCAGCAGCTGGCCGATCTGGACAACGAGCTGAAGCGGGATCGCCTGTACTATTGACTCGAGTGTGGCCAGCGGCTCCGGAGGAAATAGCGATCCGTTACCTGTTAAGTTCTGTTGAGTTGGATGATTTCTGATGGATTTTTTTTATTCAAAATGCACATAATATTCACAAAGATTTTATTTTCTACAACTACGAATTTTAAAATCTAACCATTACACAATACATAAGCCGGTAGGGATGTTAGTTTGGAAGAATGATGTACGTTTCGTTTGATTTGTATGTACAATTGGGTTGTCAGATTTTTAAAAATAACAGGAAAAGGACACGTTGTGAACGTTGTGATTTTTGATCGGAAAACAAAGGCTTATAAATTGCTTTGAACGAGAAATCAGGGATAGTCGGAGAACATGGAATGATCTCATCTTCATAAATCATGACACTAAAGTATACACCACACAACAACAGTTTGTAACGTACAGTCATATTTATATCTATATACTAAAAAAAAACTGACAGAGCGATTTTTAGGGCCAGTGCTATGTAAGATTCTGCAGGAAGCAAGGGGGCAAATCAGTCAACTGGAATGACATCAAATGACGAGCAAAAACGGCATAAACAGCTTGGGCGGTTTATATTGATTACCAACAAAAGTCACTGCTCTGATACTGAAGTCCCAGTAAAGATGCAAAAGCAAACATACCTACATATTCACTAATCGATTTCAGTATTCATGCAATCATAAACGAAAAGTATAAACACATATCTATAGAATGAATATTTAAAACAAAAGAAAAGAGCAGCTTAAACCAAATGATTTTTTAGCCCTCGAATAGAAAGTGAATTTAAGTATCGTGTTTAGTAAATCTTTCAGTGAACCCAATAAACAAAAAACTAACGACAGCACTTCTTGAACACCGTCTAAAGCAGTGTGTTTTGAATTGTCCTTATTTAAAAAAAAATCTACAATTTTTTCAAGTCTTTTTGTTTAGTAAAGCAGCTAAAGATTGGTTTCATTCTGAAAATTATTTTTGAAAATCAAATTCTGAGGGATTTGATTTTGAAGTGACCCTCAGCCGTCAACTCAAAACACCCTGCTTAATTCACGTTAAAAGTTCGCTTTAAGTAACCAGATATAGCCAGTAATCTTATACAGCAACACAAAACGAGCAGAAATAAACAAGCATAACAACATTAATAATCAATAAAACAGTAGCAGCAAACAACCGAATTCAAACAACAACAAAAAAAACTATCAACGGGAGCACCAAAATCAAACCAATCTCCACATTATCGTAGTTTTAAGTATTTACTGCAGAAAAAGAAAAAAAACGAACTCAAAACCCCAACTGTTAGCAATGAAAGGAAAGAAACAAACTGGATGAAATACAACTATATTTTTGAGAAGTGTCTCGCAATAACCACAACCCACCCCAGGAGGGAATTCTCAATAGTTAAAAAAAAAAACAAAAACGAAAAAAAAGTCCGGTTACAACAGAAAGCATCGTTTGTTGATTGTTGAATTTTGGTTCTAGAATTTTGAGGGTTCATGTTAAAGAACAAAAAAAAACGAAAGAGATCAAGTAGAGAATAGAAAACTACAAATGATAAACAAAAACAAAATTATGATGAACATGATGGTTTACCAAAAGGAAACATAAAACCGTTAAAAACAAACTATACACCAACTGTGTACATTTTAAAATGAAAAGTGAATCTGCGTTTCGGAAACGAATGGGAACATACAGTTGCATAGATGCTGACGGCAAAATTTATGGGTTTGAGTATTTACACATACCAGGATGCGTAATCAGAAGAAAAAACGAGGATGAAGAAATCCTCACGGAAGAAAGAAGAATAAAACAAAACTGAGATATTAGATCGAATAGAGTCTATGCAGAAAAAAAAGTTATATTCAATAAATTAACAATAGTTGAGAGAAACTTTCTTCTCTGTGTTTCGTTATTAAGATATTGAAGAAAAAGACCCTGCATGGCCCACCCGATATGGTCCCATAAATGTTCCAGTTTTTGGAGTTTTTTCTCTCAACAAATATGCAGCCCTACACCCAAAAGAATTTTTTCTACGGGATTTTTCACGTAAACTATGATTTTGCTGCATAATATCGATTCTACACTCAGCCGAAATAAAAACTTTAAATTCACCTGGATTTTCACGTAGGCACCCACTACGTGAATTTTTGCCCGACTTACGTTAATCCGTACGTGCAATTCACATGGCTGTTTGCTGTCAAAACGAAAACACATTCGATTTACGTGAAAATCCAGTGATCCACCAACTACAAAGGGATTTGGTGTATTCTAAGTGACGTTCACGTAGCTCTGAATAACTTATTCACGTAAAATCTATGTGACGGAATACACTACTCAATATGGCGCGGATCCAACAGTTGGTGCTATCGGAAAGAGAAATTCAGGTGATGAAGAAGCAGATTTTCGGTAAGAAGTTAAAATTTTGTTGTGTAATCAATATTTACCTTTTTTTGTTATTTTAACAGAATTCGGGATTGGGGCTGCTAGGACCACTGCTAGGCAACCACTATGGAGGCAACCCAAATGCCATCTTCGATGCGGTATTATGTGTCAGGTATGTGCAGTGAAGTGTACAAAAAGTGTCTCCATTGAAAACAAAAAGTGCATAGTGTCTTAGAAAAAATAAAATATCCTGCAAAATCAACACATTTTTTATTTATAAGATCCGAAAAAACCTACTACGTTTATATTTCAATTAAATCTAAGTGAATCACATGTAGCAGAACGCATCCCTTTTCACATTCGACCTACGTTATTTTCACATACAACTCATATGAAAATTACGTGAATTCTGCTTGCTGCGTCAGCTCTGTTTGCTACCTGAAATTCACGTACACTCAGCCGAAAAGGAAAATTTAAATTCACCTGGATTTTCACGTAGGCGCTCATTACGTGAATTTTTGAATGACTTACATGAACCACTTAGGAGCTATTAAAAATTCACTTGAGCCGTACGTGAAATTCATATAGCCGTTTGCTGGCAATACAAAGACACATCCAATTTACGTGAACATCAAGTGATCCGCCAAGTACAAAGGGATTTGGTGCATTCTATGTGATGTTCACGTAGCTCTGAATACCGTATTCAAGTAAAATCTATGTGAGAGAGTACAGAAAATACTCAATATGGCTTCCATTCGATAGTTGGTGCTGGAAGTTAGAAAAAATACGGATGATGGAGAAGCTGATTTTCCGTAAGTAATAAAAATTTTATATTGTGACTGTTGTTTACATGCATCTTTTCCTTTTCAAATAGAACTTGGAATTGGCCAGCTACGACGGACAGACAACCACCAAAAGGATCATCGAACAAATTTTTGCGGCAATATTGTAAAGTGAAATAAGTGAAGTGTAGTGTGATGATTAGTCGAAACAATAAAATGTGTCTGCAAAACCAAAACATTTTTAATAATTTGTTAAGAAAGACTCACTACGTTCATATTACAATATAATCCATGTGAAATGCATGTAGCAGAACGAATCCCTATTCACATACGATCTACGTGAACGGTCACATGGAACTCACCTACAACACATATGAGAATTATGTGAATTCTGTTTGCTACGCGAGCTCTGTTTGCTACCTGAAATTCACGTAGGTTTCACATGATTTTCAGGGTGGCAAAAATCTATGTATATTTTCACGTAGCGGTAATGTGAAAAGTTTTTTCGGTGTAGGTTTCACGTGATTTTCATGGTGGCAAAAATCCATGTACATTTTCACGTAGCGTTCATGTGAAAAGTTTTTTCCGTGTACGTGTGTTTTTAGTAAACACAGTGTGTAACGGAAGCCCTGGTAGTGACGACATTACTTCCACATAATTGTTGCATGAATTTCACGTAAAGTCTAAGTGAATGATTTAAATCCGTTTTGTGCTTTTGTTTTAAGCGTGCACGCTATTTTTTTTTAACTCAAAATTAAGTTGTTTTGGTTCAAAACCGCACTTCAGTGGCAGCCCTCAACTTTGAGAACGGCTGGGCAAGCGTGAAATTATGTTCTGCATGGCTTACTCAAAACTAAGTTCGGGAGCCGAACTCGAATTTATCCTTTTTCTTCAAGTGTAGTTTATTTTCAGGAAATTAAAGGATGATTTAAATTTGTTGTACCCGGATGTTGCTGTTCCGGTACATTGCATTGTAATTACAGAGCGGTGGAAAGTTTTGACACCTTCGGTCAAAGAAAACTTCCGGATGTTACTTCCCATGGGAAGTCATCAACATCCGGAAGTTTCCGGACATTCCAAGCCGCTCATCATATGATGACAATGACGGACAGAATTTAACGCTGACGCGGTGAACATGCATTCCATTATGAAGTTCCTTCATAGTCTTCCGGTAATTGTTCGACAAAATTTTGCGACGTGTTCGTTGGTTGCTCCGGTTCGAACTGAACTCGCTAAGTGTTTTCAGTCCAACAAAGAGAGTTCAATTTTTAGTTCATATGGTCGAACTCAGCTTTGCTCACTCGCCGAAGGAAAAAAGGGATCAATTTTGAGTTCGCAGTTCGAAGTTCATTTTGAACCAACGCAGGGAGGAAAAATTACTCAACTTTAAGTTCATAGAATCGAACTATGTTTTGAACCTCGGTCGTATTAATTTTGAGTTCAAATAAAGGAGAGTATGTGGTTGTAAATTCTTATTAGAAAAGGGAATTGTCAGCCTACTGATTTCGTTAGCTGTTGTACATAAAATTTTTGTGTCAAATGGAACTGTGGATTCAGCTTTGTCTTTTTGGTAAGTGATAATGATGCTTATGATAATCATGAATTTATTTTCAGTTTTCATCCCCTTTTAGCAATGGACACAACTCATCTTTCGTTGAACCTGGTGACGATCGCTCGTTTTCAGTTGGACTAAACGGAAAAGATGTTCAACAGAACATATGAACGCAATAAAGGTGATTTATTTTTTATTTTAATAATATTTATTTTAATTAAATCATACTTTTAAATTTTTGCAGGATTCCAAAAACCAAGTGAGCTGCAGGAATTGAAAGAAAAGTGATAAATTTGGTGTGAAAATAAAGTTTATTCTCAATTAAATCTGGTTTTATTTTTTATCATAATAAACAAAATAAAAATACAAAGTTAAAATAACATTCATTTCATTTCTATACTAAAAATATTCCCAGTAGCTTTTACAAATACACGGCGAAGAACGTACTAAAAATTCACGTAAATTGTGGGTGAGTTCCATGACGCACGAATTTTGATAGGGACGCGTTTACACATTTTTTTTCGTAGCATTTACGTGAAAATCATTTGGATAAAAATTATGTAGTTTTTCACGTAGCCGCTACGTGCAGATTATTTTGGGTGTAGAATATTCATCAAATTTTGCCAGTAGGATGAATCTATGGTATGATTATTGAGTCCAATTTGATGAAAAAAAAAAAACTGAATCAAAGCAATCGAAAGATTCCTTTTAATTCAACCACGGTAAATGAAAAGTTCATATACCGGTATTTCGATAGCAACTTACTACCTTCTTCAGTGAGCGCTATCGAAAACGCTCACTGAAGAAGGTAGTAAGTTGCTATCGAAATACCGGTATATGAACTTTTCATTTACCGTGGTTGAATTAAAAGGAATATTTCGATTGCTTTGATTCAGTTGAATCATTCAACCAAGTAGGCTCACAACACAACAGAATGAAAAAAAAAAGTTTCTTTTCTTCGGATTACAAGAAATTGGAAATTTAAAGTTGAATTTTGAGGAGGATTTTTTATACCAAACGGACTTAACTGGCTTCAAATCAATTCTTTGAACTGTGCTACGTATGAAAATGGATCGAACCGGTTTTCTCTTCAGTGAATCTTATGTAGGGGAGAGTGGGGATACTTGATCCCCTTTTCTTATTTTCACTATATCTTTTTGGAAAAATTTAGCAATTCGCACCCTTTTACATTTTCTTACAGCGTGTAACTTCAAGTTTCTATGCTCCAAAAATTAGAACGAAACTTGAACCCGTAGATGAACTAGATGCATTTTAGTGAGAGTAAAAAAATTGCGATATTTTTGAAGTTAAGGGAGACTTGATCCTTTATTCAGGAAGCCCTAATCCTTGGAAAAAAAAAATAAACAAAACCCCAAGATAGAATGTCAATTGACTATTTTGGTTATGTTTGTTCTTATTTCACAATTTATTACTGACAGAAGAAGAAAATTCTATAACTTTGTTTCAACGCTCATGACATTGCATACTTAAAGGCACTATTTTCTATAATTAAGAGAAAATTAATTATATTAGCCCTTTTCTTGAGACAATTGTTAGATAAACATTAGTTGTTGGATGAATATAAGTAATTACGTAATCAGCAATGATCACGATCAATTCAGAAGAATATACCATTTTTAACTCTAGAAACCCATAATCAACATTGTAGAAAACTTTTTCTGAAAAAAGTTGAGAGTTTTCCATTGCTATGAAAATATGGTATTATGAAGTTCATATTACGCTCGAATGATTGATATATTGGAACAAATATTTTGGTTATAATTTTTCCATGTAAAGAACATTTTAAAGTGATGAAAAAAAATTTGAAGTAACATTTCGTGAAACTTTTCAATCAAAGTTCAATTACTCAAACAATTATTTTGTTAATTTTTTTTTTGAGTTTTAAGCATTGTGTCTATCTCTTGGATATTTTTTTAAAAAATGGTTTTAGATTACCATTAAATTAAGTACATGGACTATTTTCTGGATCGTCAACTCTTCTAACGTTGTTTGATTTTATATCAATTTCATTGCGTTGGCAAACATCGAGGCAAGAATTTTTTTTTAATCCATATCAAGTTTAAATGAACACTTTGTATGATGTTTTAAAGTGAAAAAGTTGAACATATTAACATGAGTAGATTATTTATAATTGCTTTGGCAAAGAAAAACTTTTAAAAATTTCTTAAAACTATAAAGTTTTTCATGACATTTTCCCAGATTTTGTTAATCCCAAAAGTATAAGGTTAAATTCAACTGAAAGTAATGTAGCCAAAAATTTAAATCCTCAAAATCATGCTCTTGATGACATAAAGCGAAAATGTCTTCAGAATTTAAGGCATCTGCTTAATTTAAAATTCTGGTTTTTTTCACATATGATTTTTCAGTATTGTTTGTCCAATTGAATGAAGAATGAAATTCAACATATTGCAGACTATTCATCATAACCTGCTAAAAAAAACTGTGGTTTGAGCAGTATAAATCTGTGATAATGTGATTTTGTAACCTTCATTGAAAATTCGTTAGAAATAATAAAGAACAGTACATTTTAACTGGCAAGATTAGTTCAAGTATACTTTTAAAGTTACGAAACAAAAAATAATAAAAATAAATCAACAGTGATAACTTAAGGGGGGTCGAATTTTTTATTTTTTTATTTTCTTATTGTAAAACATTACAAGAATGTTGTGTCAAATTTCCAAGTCAATCGAAGCAAAACTGTAGGAATTATAGGCCTTCATCTCCTCTTATCTAATACTGCAAGACTTGAAACGCAGAAACTTCAAGCGCGTTTTTCTCGAAAGCACATTTTTAAAGTCCGTGGACATCGGCATTTGAAAACTACTTCACCGATTCTTTTCAAATTTGGAACATAGTTTCTACATATAAGAAACTAAACCCCAACGTTTTTCTTTTTTAATTTTTTTGATTTGGAGAGATTTTACAGATAAAAAATAACGGATTTTTTCGTGAAAAAATCGTAGTTTTTACTTCAAACAGCCACAAAAATTTCATAAAAAACTTTTTTAGTTAAATAAAAACGTTGGGGTCCAGAAAAACATCTATTAAAAGTATTTTGCTCTGAACTTTTGACTTCAGATGATTCTGTGCTGAGATACAGTGTCCACCGCAAATCCTGTTTTCTAAAAGGCATCCTCGAAAGTGCTCCTTCACCGGCTCATTTTTCAATATTTTTCTACGAAAAAATTACTAAATGTTCTTTTAGCAATGCTTTGTATAATGCAAAAAATTTGAATACATTTGTTTGAACGATAGCACTCACTTTTTTTAAATACATACAATTAAATTATAATAAAAAAACTGCTTCTGGGTGTAAAGGTCAATTTAATTAATGATTTCAATTTGAATAAAGTTGATGAAATTTTCAAATAGATTTTCATTATTGAAATTTGCATTCTTTCTTAATGCTGATTCGAGTTTGAAAAGCTGTCGAATTTTAATTTTTAGTTCTCAATTCTTAGTTTTGATATTTTGTATTTGTATTAAATTATAATAAAAAAAAACTGTAAAAATTGTATGGGAGCCCCCCTTTTTGCTTCTTATTTCCCCATTGGAAGAAGGCAGGGGTACCGAACGATCAAAGAAACATTCTTCGTACCGAAATACACTCCCATGCCAAATTTCGTTCCAATTGCATGATCAGTTTTCGAGTTATGAAAACATATAATATTCATTTGAGAGACACCCTCCCCCGATTCCAGGCATAGGGAGGGGCCCCAAACTATTATAGTAACCATCCCCGGGCTCCAATACCCCCCTCCCCGGATGTCCACGTGGACATATTTAAAATTGTTTTTTTTTATAGATTAAATTTGACGGTTGGAAAACAATACTTTTGTCTTCTTTGTAATTGAAATGGCTGATTTTGAAAAAAAAGAATAAGCATTTTCTGATGTAATGACATTTTAAAAATTTTAAATTTCTAAATTATCATATTAATCATGCCGTTCGCTGATAGTGTTAATCGATTCCGTCATGTTTTAGTTGAGATATTAGCGAAATAAGATTCTGTCTCTTTAATTATATCGCTTTTCATTGAATTGAGATTCAACGTTTACCCAGCCCAGACAGTAAATAACATAACGAATTTGCTACAAATTTTGCATCATCCATATGTGTCTCAACCATAAATTCAATATAATGAAAAATGATACAATAACTAAGTCAAACCGGAGCCCATCATGCTTTTCAGGAGCACGTGTTGCTACGTTCTGTAATCCTGAGACTTGTATTAGATCACGGATTCAGTCGTTCATAATCGCGTGCAATCGAGCGTATTTGTTTGGGATATTTGAAAACAAATAGAGTAGAAGCGCTGGCTGATCATAGCAAGACAATTCCAAGTTGTTATGCATTCACTACTGCAATTATTCAGCTCATTCGTTGATAATTGAAATATTTGAAATGAATTCTTACAAAGGAACGAATCTCCACAATGAATTAAGAGATTTTTTCTAAAACCTTTTATCATTTGATAGTTTCAACGGGTAATTGATATTTTTTCTTAAAAATAAACTTTCAAAACGAGATTTTCCAGTGTTATGTTGCAACGGAGATCATTCTACGAAAGTGCTCATCATCGTTGTTCTTATCAGCAAAAAAAAACGCGTCAGTCGGTCATGCATTCAGTCGGGTTTGATTACGAGTGACCGTTTGTTGTGTTGTTTGGAATGATCTTTCTACTTACGAGACCAAACTGTTGGATCAGTACTCAATAGTCTAGCTAGAGTCCAAAGATTCATGTTCCGGGTTTGACTTCCAATCAGACGCTTACGACAACCACCCGAGAACAATCAATTGACTGTAAGCCACATGACGACACCCGCCATTTGACAACGATATTGTTTTTGTCTGTTGTTGTTTGTTTTTTTTTTCAATAGTTTCGTTAAGTTTCGTGCAAGCATCAGTTGTTTGTTCAGAAATGTGATTTTAACCATTTTACAATTAATTTAAAGTAGAAGATTTCAAAATCACAAAAATTAAGCTCCCAAAATGAGAGTTCTACAGCAACCAATAGATGAATCGGGTGAGTAACGGACACCAAATCACAAAGTAGGAATAGAAACACCGAAATCGCTAAACATTTTGTAAATAAAAAATCATTTAACCGTCAAGGACTCTAAGATGTCAACAACCGACTGGCCTTCCCAAATAAAACAAAATAAAACTTCCCGGAGGGTGTTCCGAACATTTCACACTTGCTCTGATAACGATTGATTTGGAGGTTGAATTCGGTTCACATTGGTGTAATGCAAACGGGAACATTTTTTAACAAACATTTTCATACGATTCGCATTTTTACTTTTGAACTTGCTGTGAACTTGTTTTTTTTATTTTTTATACAAAACTGTGAATTTAAACGAATATTTTTGTTACTACATTGAGTCTTCATTCTGTGCAATGCAAGAGAGCAGTGTTCGGCATCGCTAACTGAAAAATTAGCGCCGCCAATTAAATCGCTAACTCATTTAAAGTTAGCGATCGTTAATTAAAAACGTTAAATGTGCCGAAAAAATTATCGCTTCAAGCTTAAAGCGCTATTCGCTAATCGCTAACCGTTGATCAACAATAAGGCCGGAAGAAATATCAAAATTTTCTATTGCCACCCTGAATAAGGCCAGAACAAATTTCAAATCTTTCTCTTGTCCCTTGGAGTTGAAACATGAAGGTGGTTGTAAATAAAAAATAATCCAAATTTTAAATAAATTGGAAAAAAGATGTTCAATAGCTTGCATGCAATGAACTTGCATATAATGTACAGTGCACAGGATTGAGAAATCGATTAACTTAGATAAAAAATTTGAAAAAAAAAACTTGAATCCAATAGGTGCAGTTACCATCTTGTATAGATTGAATTACGCTCTTTTAATGGTTTGAATTTTCGAAAAATCTTTTAAACTTTTCAGTAATCTACCTAAAACTGTATTCATCCCCCCTTAAGGATTTTCTAAAAATCGAAAGAGAGGGAGGGGAGAATTAAAAAAGAAGAATTTGAAATTTGTTCTGGCCTTATAATATATGAGTAAATAAATAATAAATATAAATAAGAATAATGTTATTTTAAATATTTTATTGGAAGTTAGATAATTTTTTTTTCATACAATATTGTAAACAAAACACAATCTGGTGAAGATGAGAATTTATCATCTCTCTGTGTTCTAGGAAATAAAAAAAAATAAGCGAATTTTTAAACAACATTCAAAATGTGGAAGAGGGGAAATATGTTTTTTTTTGTTTAAAATTCAACGGCTAAGTAGATAAAATGCAATTTTATAGCACAAAATCTTTTGTGTTATTTTAATCCATAATATTTATTTTTCTTTTTGGATTATTTTTTAAATTTCCTCATTTAAAATGTTTAACCAGTTTTACCTCTTTCAAACATGAAGCATTGCCAAACGTGGACATTCATACAATATCTAATCGAACTGAAAACGAAGGCTGAAATGAACCATTACCAACTCAATAGTCAGTTTATTATATTATTTTGTGAAAAAATGTCTCAACAACTTGAAATCAAACAGCTGATTTATGGATGTTGGAATAGTTTTATATTGTTTAGCGCCAAATGGAAATGTTGCACAAAAAATGGATAAAATAGGAGAAAATTACTGAGATCATTAAAAGTAACAATTCTCGCTTGCAGCGCATATTGGGGTCAGAATGGTACCCAATGTCACCTTAAATCATTAAATGACAAGAAGATTTTATATCAGAAATAATTCGAGAGATTGATGCAAATATATGAAAGTTAGCGGTCTTCAATTAGCGGAACCAAAAATTAGCGGAACTTTTCAATTTGCTAGCTCAATCAAAACTTAGCGCTAATATTAAACCGCTATCAAAAAGCTAGCGGACTTACTAGCGAATAGCGGATTAGCGCTTTTGTGCCGAACACTGCAAGAGAGAGTGCACGGAATTATGTGCACGAAACACATTTTTCAGATGCATTTTTCCAAACTTTTTTCGTGTATTTTATCAATTACGATATTTTTTTCCTTAAAGTACATAAAAAAATCCTAACTAATGGTGAGGTTGTGACCTTTTGAATAATTCATTTGATTTTTTTACACAGCCTTGAAAAACAAAAAATCGCTTAGGTGCACGGAATTACCCGCAGTCACGGTAACTGTCGATACGCTTCGGACACTGCTTGTCTACTGTTTTTAGCATCTTTTAATTTGGAAGATTTCAACGAAACTTTCAACAAATAAAAAGCCAAAATGAAGTTTCTGGAATCTAATCATTGAAAGTCTTATTTTTTCACTAAGGTGATCCCCAAAACAACGACTCTAACAAACAATAAACATGTATGATATTAGCAGTCTTACCTTAATTTTTTTTAAATTAATTTTAAAACAAAACAACAGGAATAATAAAAAGATAAATGAATAAGTAAGATGAAGTTTAAAAAACAAAATATTGGTGTGAAAATAACAGAAAACAGGGTTGTTAGCGATTTCTCAATTTGACACTACAAAGTTTGAAGTGCGGTGAGCTAATGTAAGTATAAATTTGTTATGCTACCCTTCAGAAGTACCATAAGAGACAGGGGGAAAGGTAACTTCCATACAAAATCAATAAAAATATGACACAATTTGAAAAGTTTCCGGAAACTTCTGAGCCTATCAACGTGAAATTTGGTGTGGAGCCGTTTTCAAGACCGAGATTAGTTTATATAATACCTTCAAACGCCTCTAAATTTAGAGAGTAGGGCCTCCCATGCAAGAGTAGTAAAAATATGACATAATTCGAACAATTTCTCGAAACTATTGAAGCGATCAACGTGAAGCTCGGTGAGAAGCTGTTTTCAAGACCGATATCGGTTTCAAAAATTCTTTCAAACCACTTCAAATTAAGGAAGGGGAGGCTCCCATACGAAATAACTAAAAATATTACATAATTCAAACAATTTCCGAAAATTACTGAACCGTTCAACGTGAAATTTGGTGTGTAGCTGTTTTCAAGACCTAGAATGGTTTCTGTAATACTTTCAAACCCTTTCAAATTAAGAGAGAGAAGGGGGGGGGGCTCTGAGTTTGTATGGAAACACGCAAAACACATCAAACGTATGCTTGTTGTGTTTAAATATGAGCGCGTGGAGACAAATGGCGCCAACACAAATTTGTTGCACTTAGCTCAAGCTTCAATGTGGTTTAGTAGTTTTAAGAATTCACTTGCACGTTTTTGCAATAAACGCTCGTGAAGTTGAGTAAAAATAAAACTTAAAGTTGCAATAAGTTGGCTAGGAAACGTCGTATGATGTTGAAATCTTGTGCAAAATGTGTGATTTAAATGCCACAACAAATGTTCAGCACATGTTGTTTATGAAAATCTTCATCTAATTACAGTTAAGTTTAAAAAACTAACTTTTAAATAACTTTCAAAATAAAACCTTTATAACTCTGCTCTGAAAAGAGATAGAGTTTTGATGTTTTCAACAAAGTTTCATATTTTCACGTATTCTACAACTTTGTGATATCAAGTAAAGCTTTATCTATTGAATTAAAAAAGTTAGAATTTTCATTTTTTATAGTGGGCTTTGTCTAACTTTTGATACTTTAAAGTTATGAAGCATGTTTGATAAAGCATTGTCTCAATACACTTAAGAGATAAGATGAAAGACAGAGGCGCTAGGAAAAAAGTTCCACTTTTAGCCCTTTAGGACCACTGCTGTGCGGTGATCTTCAGGTGTACTTTTTTTGGAGGCGGTGCTGGAGAAAGGTACTACGTACAACATTTCGTTTGAATGCGGCGAAATCTATTAGTCTGAGGCCGTTTTCGTTGGTCAGCTGGTGCGCACTGAACCTTCCAATTGTTTGTTTGAATTCTTCCTCCTGGCCGACCTGAGTGTTAAAATCCCCGATGACGATCTATATATCAGCGGTCGTATTCACGCACCAGCTTAGCGTGAAGATGCTGATGTTGAAGAACTGGCCCTTGATTCTCAACCGGCACATCCGTGGATTGATCGGCCACCACTCAATCATGCGCTTTTGCATTTTTCCTATCAGACGAACCAGCCTGAAGCTGAAAGTCTCTATGATAAAGGAAAAAAAAATTTTTTTTTTCCTATTACTATATAAAAGCTGTTCCAAGCTCGTGTGTGTAGCCGCAGCTCTGGTAGATGGCATGCCCATCTGGGAAAATACGTACCGTGGAACCCGTCCTGCATACCTCCTGCAGCGCTACGATGTCGAATTCGCGGCTCTTCAATTCGTTGGAGAGCAGGTTAGTACTGCCCACAATATTTATACTGTATTTGTTTTCTCCACTCGTGGAGTGTTCCACCGTACCCGATAAAAACAAACACAAATCGTCGCCAGTGTATTGCTACCTCGCTCACTCACACGCTCTCTCGCAACACTGACAAAATTTTCGGGGCAACACCGCCCGATGGCAGTGCAACACCAGGTCAAAACCAGTGCAACACCGTCCGAATAAACAAACAGTTTGACAGCACCTAGTGGTGCACCAGTGCAACACTAGTGCAACACTCGGCATAAACAAATACAGTATTAGAGATCGGAAATGTTCCAAGTTTCCAATTCCTACACTCTAATTGTTCTTGACTCAGATTTGAAGGAAAACCAGGCTTTGAAAGTCAATAGATGAAAACAACTCAGAATTTTGATGGCTCAGCTGTTTTTATCTTCATACATTGTGCGACTCCTGAATCGAAACGAATCAGACTTTGAATAATTTAAAATTACCGTGTAGTCTCTTTTCGTAGCGTGGGTTTTTGCCGATTTTCATTCTTTTTTTTCGATTATAGTCGTTTTACCATCTTTATGACATTTGTGACTTTATCAACGTTGTAGTTAGCGGATCGTTATTGAAAAACTCATCCGATACAACTGTGTTCGATGTTTACTCTAGGGATCGCACTCGCGGACATCGGCTCAGAAGACAACAGACTTGCCAACTGAGCCATATCAAAAGCCCGGCCCAAAAATGTAGTTTTTCAAGCTTTTGCTCAGCTGTTGACCAAAATTTTGAGTTGTGTTTTGTTAAAACAAGTGTAATTTTGATTTGAGATCTATCAAATTTTTTTGGTGATACAAATTCAATTCCAGATGAAAATAAACCTCAGAAGTGTATCTGTGCTTATAGGAGTTTCTTACACTATAGTAGGTATATAATATGTTATCTACTTTAAGTTTTTCATCGAATGCTTGAAAGCGGTCAAACCGTTAAACCACTAAGGCAAAAGAAATAGCACTTGCTTCTTGTCAAGACATTGAAGGTGCATTCGACAGCGCATCTCACAACTCAATCTAATCAGCTATGAAAAGTCAAGGGTGCCATACAGCAATTGATGACTAAACTAGTGCCATGCTGATAAATAGAACTATTTATGCGAGCTTGGGAGGACTTACAATCAGTACCACTCCAACGAAGGGATGTCCCCAAGGTGAGGTTCTATCACCGTTGTTGTGGTCACTGATCGTGGACGACCTCCTAAACAAACTTGTATCTATAGGATTCGAAATTATTGGCTTAGCAGACGACGTAGTTATAATAGTTCCTGGAAAATATGAGTATGTGTTGTCAAATAGAATGCAATCTGCACTTAACTACGCACTATGCTGGTGCAGTGAACAGGGACTGAACATCAACTCGTCCAAAACTTCTGTGATAGCATTCACTACGAGACGAAAAACTGCACTAAAATCTCTAACACTAGATGGGGAAGTGCTGAACTTCGAATCACAAGCGAAATATCTAGGAATCATACTAGACTCGAAACTATCATGGAACCCACAAGTAGAGCATGTAATAGCCAAGGCTACAGCATCTCTGTGGGTCTGCCTCAAAGGAGTAGGGAAAAAATGAGGACTAAGGCCGAAAATTATCCATTGAATATTTACAGCTATAATAAGACCCAAAAACTCTTATGCCTCCTTAGTATGGTGGACCAGAACTGTGCAAAAGACGTGTGGGAGTTAGGTGGGCCTGCGGTTCCTT
This sequence comes from Uranotaenia lowii, assembly GCF_029784155.1. Classification (NCBI taxonomy): domain Eukaryota; kingdom Metazoa; phylum Arthropoda; class Insecta; order Diptera; family Culicidae; genus Uranotaenia; species Uranotaenia lowii. Next base: position 24,165,887 of record NC_073692.1, read on the forward strand.
CCGGATCGATAAAATTCTTTACGGATGGATCAAAAATGGATAATAGAACTAGGGCAGGGGTGTTCGGACCTAGACTCAGGATCTCAATTCCTATGGGAAACTGGCCAACAGTATTCCAAGTTCAAGCAATTCTAGAATGCGATTTAGTCTGTTTGTAAAGAGGATAAAGGTACACAAATATCTATATATTCTCTGACAGCCAGGCCGCTCTCCGAGCACTAAGTACGTTCACATGTTACTCCAAGCTAGTATGGGAGTGTATTGTTGCACTAAGAATCCTGGCCTTACGGGACAGAGTATTTTTATTCTGGGGTTCAGGCCACTGCGGTATCCTAGGGAGCAAAGAAGCAAACCAGCTAGCTAGGGAAGAATCGCAGGGCCTGTTAATTGGACCTGAACCTTTCTGGGGAGTATCGAGGAGTGCCTTGGATATGGAACTCAAGAACTGGGAAAGCACCACTATTGTCTCTAATTGGAGAACAGCAGAGGGAGCAGCTCAGGCGAAAAGATTTATTGAACCAAGCGCAAAACATGAACTTAAGTAAGCATGAGTTAAGTACTTACACAGGTCTCTTGACCGGACATTGTCCAACAAAACAACATCTTAAACGGATAAACATTGTTCAAAACGATGACTGTCGGTTCTGCGGGTTCTAAAAGAAACTGCAGAGCATCTTCTGTGCAACTGCTGCGCCCTCCAAATAGGAGAGAGCGTTGTACTTGGGGCAAAGTTAACAAGCGTACAAGAAAAATGGTTGCATATCAGCCCTAAGAAGGTTATATCATACATCTTTGATATCATACCCGATTGCGATAAAATGCTCAGTCAACAATCAACTGTCACTTCAACCTATAGTGCAGGTGAGCCTGATATCAAATATAGTAAAATCAATATACCTCACTCTTCAAAAAACAAGGCGACACATCAAGCACGCCATCCTATGGAGAAAGTTCTAACTACCATGTATAAACATCGACAATCTGAACTACTTCTGGCAGATTTTTGACGTGTAGATGGCGCTGTTGCTGCTAGAGGTAGTGATGGTGGTACGATCAGTGGCTTTAGTAAGAACTTTCGTCAGTAGGTGGTGCTGACATGCGTGTCCTTGATGAGATGTATGGAGAAGGCTGAGAGTGAGGTATATTTATTTTAATATATTTGCTGATATCATATATAAACGCGGGGTAATTAACACAATAGATCAATTACTGGTCGCAGTGGGCTCTCCCCTACAAGAAAAAAAAATCTCACAATGTGAGTTTCACATTACAGCTGATTCGCCTTAAAATATTGATGCTAGTTGAAAAATATCTTGAGATTGAATCAAAAATACTGATCATCAGTGGTTTAACATCCATCTGTTGAGATTCCGAATCATTCTTTGATTTCGGATTGAAAATTCATATTGATTTCTTTCATAAAAAAATCCATTTGAAAAACAGGTGTAGTCCACAGATGGGCTTTTCAACCGCATTTGATCTTTTAATTGGTTGAATCTTTCCCCACACTATCGATGAAAGCTAGATTTGTTTGCCTATAAATTACGGGCGTGATACTCTATTTGCACTATGATAAATCAAGTAGTAAAGACACCGGCTTCACGTTAGTCGCACGAACCGGAAAGGCTCCATAGGGCGGTGATTTGAGTGGTCCGCGGTACTGTCCTCTCCAATGCGCTCTCCAACACTAGCACAAAATCTGAATTAATAAAAGGCCCTTATCAGCACGCCACTAGCCATAGATAAGCCCTATTAAACATGACTTTGAATCTTCCCCTGCCTCGTACGGCAATCGCTGCATTCAATTCACGGCACGTCGTCGGGGAGCGCGACTTAAATCCTATGTTTTCATTGGCGCAAGAGGATCGAAATAAGGGAAAAAACGAATATTGTTTCGTAAATATAGACAATCCTGTTTGAACGATAGATTCCAGCAGAAGATCAACCGGCTGTGCGACTCCTCCTGCCTGCCTGGCAATGATGACGCTTTTGACACTGAGGTGAGACTCGCACAATTCGGTGTTCTGAAGCCAGCAGCGCAAAAGAATGATGTTGACTGTTTATGCGCGGTGAGTCGTCCTCGTCGTTCAACATTCTGTAATCAGTGCACGAGCCCAGCCAGAATCCAATCCGGGGACGGTTGTTGTTGTTGTTGAACGAACTGCTCCGGATCAATCCAGGCAAATCAGAAAGACAAGTAAAGGTCCTTTATCAGTAGTCGCGGTTCGCTGTCGGAAGTCAGTTGAATCTCATCTGCCCTGGAGGAAGCATCCCGAATCCTCTTGGTCGGTGGTCCTGTTCCTGTGTGTCCTTTTCGTTGGGTTTCTGTTCTTATCAACTTTGTAAACTTTTGACCCTTGAGGGGACTTTGCGCAGTGATTAAACATATTTGGTGCAAAACTGGTGTACGCGAAATAGGAACTTTTATTTCTCCTCCTACCGATTGTGAAAACTATGTTCCCCAAAAAGAACTGACTAGTGCGATAACTCAGTTGACCTACTGTTTGAGAGGTACAAAAAAGTAACAGTTTCCCCCCAAAATGTCTACCGTATTTAAAGCAAAACAGCTGGAGGAGGCGAAGCGGATGTGCGAGATAACGATCACCTGTCCCCAGGAGGCACAAACCAAGAGCAGCCTGATCGTGGTGTCCAATCGATTGCCGTTCGTATTGAAACGGGACCCCAGAAGTGGACAGCTGAGCCGTCATGCCAGGTAAGTGTCCTCATCTGCTTTTGGAGATGGTGGTTGGTGCTAAACACTGTTGTTAATATCAAGGTTTACTAGACCTAGTCGCCAAATCTATCTAATATGCAAGTTGTTAGTCAGTGTGCACTGAAAGTGAATAAAAATGGTATAACTTACTAAAACGATAATACGATTTTACGAAGGAGAATCTTTGTTGACGGTAGTGAGAAAGATACTGTATACCTACTGGTGCATAAAGCCAATTGAAGTCAGCGGATAAATTCAAGGTAAAATTGTGTGGCCTACAGTGCGATTCATCATCACCTCAATGATATTTTTCGATAAGCTTTCTTTAAATCATCGAAAAATTATTACACTGTTACGCTAAAGTTTTTCAATGCGAATTGATTTTGCTCAGTTTTTCTAGGCACGGTTTTATATGGTTATTCGGAACTAACACGTTTTTTGAGCGAAAATATTGCAAGTCTAGCATGTAAAATGTTTAAAACCTTGGCTTATCTGATTGAATTTAAAGTTTGTTACATAAAATAAAGAAGATCTACGAAAATTTAACATTTCAAATAGCAATATCTCTTATGTTATTCAATGCATATCAACTCTATGCCTGGTGTTGACGAGCCCACTGTGCCAACGTCTGCTGAGAAGTGAGTCCCGGCGACATCTGTGATCTTATCACTCACGGAGAAGAGCAGAATGATAACAAGTGATAAACGTCAATTGGAGATAAGGCTAAAACGTGCTCGCCTTCCGTTGATAGAAGTGATCCATCCGATTAATTATTTACCAATTATTCTGCGCCTATGTTACACAGTTCCTCAGTGAGAGTTATCATCAGTAGGAAACCCTTATATTGTATCCTCATCTTCTCGGTAAGAACACAGACTTATCTTTATATACAACAGTAGTTTCATATTTATAATGTAGACAGGAACTGGAAAATCAGCCAAGTATTTTGAAGTCAGTGTTTGGAAATCCGTATAATCACCTATATACACTTGAATTGTAAGTTCCCTTTTTGATATTCATTCATTCCTACCTATTTAATAAACACGAAGTTAATTGCAGTTTGAAGCATCTGCTATCAGAAAACAGTGTTTTCCTCCAACGGTATCGACAACATTTTCTTCAAAAATTCAACTATCATGGCCAGCCAAAGCGTAGAGATTACCGCTACTGAAACCCCTGTGGCATATAACTGCTCCATGTGCAGTCGTCCGGATAGTGCTGAGAATCTCGTCGGATGCGATAATTGCGATAATTGGGCCCACTATGATTGTGCTGGGGTATCGGAATCTATTGAGGCGACAGAGAGAACCTGGAAATGCAACGCATGTACTGGTGGGATACAAGTTGTCGAGAATCCTTCGCGAGCACGTTCACGTATAAGTAAACGATCGTCACGTATTGAAACAAACCTGCAAATGTTAGAGGAACAAAGATTACTAGAGTTGCAGGAGTTACAAGAGGAGGAGGATGAAAGACGGGCATTTCGCAAGAAAAGGTTTCAGATTCAACAAGAGTATCTTAAACAGAAGTATGAAGTACAACGTGAAGAATCCACTAACAGAAGTGATAGGAGCAACTCAAGTTGTGATAGAAGCAGACGAATCGTGGAGGGTTGGTTGACAAAGGAACCCGTGAAAGTAGCAACAGAACGAGTAGCAGCATGGGAGTTTCCACCGCAACCGAAGACCATCGAACAAAGGGCACCCGCCTCGGCAGCTCTTACGTTCTTGTCGAAAAAGAACACAGTCATTCACGATAGTAGCCCTCCTACATTAACACAAGTACCGAAATCGGCCTCCACACCATATCCCGGAACGAGCCATTCTGCTTTACCTACAGTCGTTCTACCTAGCCTGTGTGGCAGCTTGTCCGATTTACGAATAGAACCGTTGATAGCTGCAGACACTGTTGGTCTCGCCTTGTTCCAAGGGTGAGCCTCCCCGAGACATACCGTTCCTCACAGCTGCGCACAAGTTCAAGTAGCACAACACATCTGAATGTACCGCTATCACAAAGTCTAAACATATCTACAATATATCCACTGAACGACAATCAAGTAGCTGATCATCCTGCACCTTTAGTTTCAGCATCAGGATCGTTCGGTAGTCTTTCAGACATTTCTGGAATGAGAAATCCTCTCCTCCCAATGATCGAAAGAAGGCCATTATCTGCTATCACCGAAGAACCAGGTCTTCGAACAGGATGGACCCCGGCACAGGTTCATTCGCAGGTGATCTCTATTGAGGATCCAAGGCACCAGGGGCAAGCATCATTTTATCTACCCCAATCGGCAGTTTCCAATTCTAACGATAACCCTCGTGCTATGCTGGATCCCATTTCTAACAGAAGTATGCCTTTCGCTTCCGATCCATATTGTGTACCATTGAGAAACTCTTCGAATGTGACCTGGATCACTCATCCTGGATCTTCCGTGCCCACTCCGACGGTTGTGCCAACTTACGAGGTGCCGCCTTCGCTCACTAATGCAAATACTATTGAGATTGTGAAAACGCCGCCCTCGAACGTTGTTCAGCGAAATTATCCAGGACCAACTAATGAACGGCCTGTGCAACATAGTCTGACAAGTTCCCAACTAGCTGCGCGACAATTAATGCATCGAGAACTACCCAGTTTTACAGGCGATCCGCAGGATTGGCCTTTATTCATTTGTACCTTCAAAGACAGCACCGAATCGTGTGGCCTAACCAATGCTGAAAACTTGGCTAGGCTGCAGCGATGTCTCAAAGGCCAGGCTTTAGAAGCAGTAAAGAGCAAGTTACACATTCCCGACTCGGTACCACATATCCTCGATACACTCCAGATGCTGTTTGGGCGCCCGGAAATTTTGCTTTACTCAGTGGTACAATAACTGCAAAATATACAACCACCGAAACCGGACAATTTGCAGTCTATAATAACTTTTGGACTCGCTGTAAAGAACGCGATTGAGCACATGAGCGTAGCGAATTTGAATGAACACCTGTCGAACCCAATGTTATTGCGCGAGCTCGTAGCAAAGCTGCCCTCACAATTAAAGATGGATTGGTCTCGCTTTAAGCGGCAACAAATTACAGTTAATCTGTCGACATTCTGCGAATTTATTTCCGAGCAAGTGTCAGTGGCAGCCGATGTAGTGATTCCAAACAGTTTGCATCTTTGCACCGAAAGGTCGGGTAAATCCGGACGAGAAAAGCAAAAACTTAATGTCCATATCGAAAACCAAGAACTAGAACCCGAATCAGAAATTGATCCAACACCCCCTAAGCGCTGTGTTTATTGTTTGGATCCACACCACGAAATTGTCAACTGTAGACAATTTCAGGCCCTCGACGTGAATGGTAGATGGAATGCGGTAAAACGAAAAAGAATGTGCCAAACCTGCTTAATACCCCACAAAAATGGACCGTGCCGCTCAAGAAGAGAGTGTGGCGTTGATGGTTGCCGGGCGCGACACCATGCCTTGCTGCACTCAAGTACCACCAACAGATTTAATCGCAACACTGCTGAACCATCCAGACAACAGGAAGAAGTTTCTCATCAAAACCATCATTTCGTTACCTCTTATGCACTGTTCCGATATCTTCCTATTGATTTACACTATGAGGGGAGGAGCTTGGAAACCTATGCATTCCTTGACGATGGGTCCTCATCAACGCTGATGGACGCATCAATTGCGGCGGAGCTGGGAGTTACTGGAATTGCGGATTCATTTTGGTTGACATGGACGAGCGATATTTCTCGTGAAGAAAAAGGTTCTCAGCGAGTTTCTGTCCAAATCTCCGGGCGAAACTCCGCAAAAAAGTACTCGATGAATAACGTCCGAACAGTCGAGCAGTTGAAGCTGCCGAAACAGTCATTTGATTACACAGCCATGCAGCAGGTTTATCCCCACCTTAAAGGTCTTCCGCTAAATAGCTATACCGACGTCAGGCCGGCCTTAATTATCGGAATCGAACATGTTCGTTTGTTGACATCTCTGGACACTAGAGAAAGTCGGCATGATGACTTAGTGGCGACCAAGACACGACTGGGGTGGTGTGTATATGGCAAGCAGAAGAAAACGTCAACCAACGAAGTGGGCTTGCATATACACTCAGCGCAACAATTTGAAAATCAAGATCTGCACGATTCGATCGGTCGTTTCTTTAAGATGGAAGAAACCCTGGTGACCAAAGAACTGGATTCGAACTTAGATAAGGGGGCCTTGGAAATCCTTCAGCGAACGACCCGACGAATTGGCAACCGTTTCGAAACTGGACTACTCTGGAAATACAAGTACCGTTGCTTTCCAGACACTTTTCCAACAGCAGTACGTCGTGAATCCAGTCTGAATAAACGTTTCATCAAAGATCCCCCTTTGCAGCAAATTGTAAGAGACCAAATTGCAAGCTATTTAGAAAAAGGCTACGCGCATAAAATCACTGATCGAGAGCTGGCAAAGTCAGACCCGAATCAAGTCTGGTACCTACCCCTCGGAGTCGTGCGCAACCCGAAGAAACCGGAAAAAGTCCGACTGATCTGGGACGCGGCAGCCAAAACTAATGGAATATCACTCAACGACCTGCTAATGAAGGGCCCCGATATGGTGACATCACTCCCGGCCGTTCTGTTGCGATTTCGCCAAAGAAGTGTAGCCATATGTGGGGATATTAAAGAAATGTTCCACCAGGTGAACATACGAGACGAAGACAAACAGGCGCAGCGGTTTCTATTTCGCAGCTCACCCGAAGAAACGCCCCAGATCTACGTGATGGATGTTGCCACATTCGGAGCCTCTTGCTCTCCGTGTATCGCCCAATACATCAAAAACAGAAACGCTCAAGAACATGCTGCACAATTCCCTCGTGCTGTTGATGCTATTGTGAACGGGCACTATGTCGACGACTATCTGGCGAGTGTGGACACAAGCTACGAAGCGGTACAACAAATCCTGGAAGTCAGACACGTACATTCACTTGGAGGCTTTGAAATACGAAACTTTCTGTCGAACTCCTCAGAAGTGCTGAAGAGAATAGGAGTCACTTGCCTGGATAGTAATAAGCATCTCAATTTGGAACCAGGTTTGGAGTATCCGGAAAAAGCTGAAAGAGTTTTGGGAATGATGTGGAAGCCCCGGCCAGATCTGTTCACTTTTAGCGCAAATATGCAGCCAGCCATCGAGCGGATCCTGAACAGTGAACGCACACCAACCAAACGAGAAGTGCTCCGTACGGTTATGAGCATTTTTGATCCACTCGGCTTAATAGCACACTACGTAGTGCACGGTAAGGTGTTAATGCAAGAGGTGTGGAAATACGGCTCGGGTTGGGATGATATCCTGCCCGAAGAATTGCGAGCTGATTGGCACCGCTGGAGTCGACTGTTAGCTCAGTTAAATCAAGTTTCTGTTCCTCGTTATTTTTTCCCTGGAATTCCCAGTTCTAATCTCAGCGGTCTTCAACTACATGTGTTCGTTGACGCAAGCGAATCTGCCTTTGCCTGCGTAGCCTATTTACGCATGGTGTACCGTGAAAATGCACACTGTGCCTTGCTCTCTGCGAAGACCAAGGTAGCACCCTTGAAGCCAATATCGATGCCCAGGTCTGAATTGCAAGCTGCTTTGATGGGGGCTCGTTTGGTAGAGACACTGTCGGAAATATTAGAACTCTCTATTGAACGAAAATATCTGTGGACGGACTCTCTTACGGTTCTCTCATGGCTGCGGTCAGACAGTCGACGTTACCATCAATTTGTCACTTACCGTATCGGAGAAATTTTATCCAAAACATCGATTTCTGAATGGCACTATGTGCCCTCTAAACTGAACGTGGCTGACGATGCTACTAAATGGGGAAATGGACCTAGTCTGGATTCGTCTAGTCGTTGGTTTACTGGACCTGATTTCCTTAAAAAGTCAGAAGAATTTTGGCCTGCAGCTCGAAAAATTGGATCCTTACCTGAAGAAGAACTCAGGTCCGCATTCCTGCATCATCATGAATATCAGCCGGCCCTCATCGACGTAACACGATTCCCTCGCTGGACCAAATTATTACGAGCTACAACGTATGTCCTTCGAGCGGTTAAAAAGTTTAAGAAAGAAGTTGTTTCCGGCCCACTAAGTTCAGTCGAGCTTTCAGAAGCCGAGACATTTCTATGGAGACAAACTCAAATCGAAGTTTATCCGGACGAGTACTATCTGTTGGCAAGTAACTTGAATCGAACAGAATGCGAAACAGTTCCTAAATCTAGTTCGCTTTATCACCTATCCCCCTTCATGGACAGTGCGGGAATTATTAGGATGGACAGTCGATTAGGAGCAGCTCCGAACACTTCATTCGAAGCAAAGTACCCAATCATTTTACCAAAAAACCATCCCCTCACTGAGCTGTTGATTCTAAAATACCATCATCAACTCTTGCATCAAAATAATGAAACGGTTTGTAATGAAATCCATCAAAGGTTTCGCATCCCAAACCTGCGTGTAGTAGTTAGAAGAGTTGCAAAAATTGTATGCTTTGTAGGATCCGCAAGGCACGCCCACAACCGCCTAGAATGGCTCCTTTACCAGCAGTACGCTTGACTCCCCACATCAAACCGTTTTCCCACACAGGAGTTGACTATTTTGGACCGCTTATGGTCAAGCAGGGTCGAAGCCTAGTAAAACGATGGGTGTGTCTCTTCACGTGTTTAACGATCCGAGCCGTGCACGTGGAAATTGTCTATAGCCTCTCCACAAGTTCTTGCATACTAGCGATACGAAGGTTCATAGCACGCCGTGGCTCACCTGCTTCCTTCCATTCCGACAACGGAACTAACTTTCGGGGTGCCTGTAACGTCCTGCGGGAAACAATCCAAAACATCAACGAAGAATGCGCAGCAACCTTCACGAACACCGACACCCAATGGCATTTTAATCCGCCGCTCTCTCCTCACATGGGAGGTGTGTGGGAGCGGATGGTCCGGTCTATAAAGACAGCAATGGAAGCGATAGGTAATCATCCGCAGCACCCGAATGACGAAGTCTTGGAAACAGTTGCACTGGAGGCAGAGGCAATCGTCAATTCTCGTCCCTTGACTTATGTTCCACTAGACCACACTGATGCGGAAGCCCTGACACCCAACCACTTTCTATTATATGGGGAAAAGGGCATCACCCAGCCTTCCAGCATCATCGAATCTAATCCACGTGTGCTACGCGACAGTTGGCGCTTGACACGGACATTAACCGATCTATTCTGGACCAGATGGATCAAAGAATACTTGCCAACGATAGCGCGCAGAACAAAATGGTTTGAAACAGTAAAACCACTGGAAGCCGGAGATTTGGTAATCTTGGTCAACAAAAGCAATCGCAATGGATGGGAACGTGGACGTATTTTGGAGGTCTTCAAGGGTACCGATGGCCAAGTACGGCAGGCGTTAGTGCGTACAAAAAACGGGATCGTTCGACGCCCAGCAACCGTTTTAGCTTTGCTCGACATTCAGACATCAACTGCCGAAAAAGACCGGATTTCTCCGAGACTACACGGAGGGGGGGATGTTGACGAGCCCACTGTGCCAACGTCTGCTGAGAAGTGAGTCCCGGCGACATCTGTGATCTTATCACTCACGGAGAAGAGCAGAATGATAACAAGTGATAAACGTCAATTGGAGATAAGGCTAAAACGTGCTCGCCTTCCGTTGATAGAAGTGATCCATCCGATTAATTATTTACCAATTATTCTGCGCCTATGTTACACAGTTCCTCAGTGAGAGTTATCATCAGTAGGAAACCCTTATATTGTATCCTCATCTTCTCGGTAAGAACACAGACAACACAGAAAACAGTGTTTTCCTCCAACGGTATCGACAACACCTGGCTTTCCATTCTTTTGGCTTTATATAAAGTTTTTTGAGGATAACACTGAAGCTGCAAGCCGAAAAACATGATTGAATTTCAGTCTAGTTGAGGGTAATATTGAATGAAAAATACTAGAAAATTTAATTTTTTTTTTCAAGGAATTTAACAACAAGCTGTCATTCTTCCCAACCAGAGAAAATTTGGTTTTTTGTATCAACGTAAATAAGTAAAGTCTGTTTCTTATAGAATCTGGTCGGATAAAATAGATCATTTCTCCGCAAAGAAATAGCGTACAACAAAAGTAAAAATGTCATTTTGTAGGGTTTTTATTGCACTTTAAGGAAAAAAATACATAAAAATCATTCGACAGCTTTTCGGATGAATTTTTGAACTTTTTTTGTGATACCACCTATTATTTTCTGCAAAGTATTGCTGGTAACCTCATTCGCCATCTTGTTCCACCACTTTTCCATTTGAGCGGGTTTTTTCATGGTTCTGCCACATTTCTACAGTTTGCCTTCAACTATTGCCCAATATTTTTCGATGGGACGAAAATCCGGACAGTTTGGTGGATTGATACTTTTTTTCAACAAAATAGATCTTGTTCTCCTTATACCACTTAACGAGATCCCGGCTATAGTGGCAGCTTGCCAGGTCAGGCCAGAACTTCACCGGACCTTTGGGGGACCGAACGAATGGCAAAACCATCTTCTGGAGACATTCTTCTTTGTAATCATTTCCATTCATTGTGTCCCCAGTGATGAAAATCTTAGTCTTCTTCCCACAACTACAGATCCCTTGCCAAATCATCAACTTACGAGCAAATTTATCTGCGAAAGCAAACTTGAATCTTCCCGCAACATTCCCTTTACGCTTCGCAAGGTAAAATTTGTAACCGGGTATTTGTCCAAATTCCATTTTGACGTAAGTTTCGTCGTCCATCAAAATGCATCCGTTGTACTTGGTCAACACTTTCTCGTACAACTTCCTTGCCCTGGTTTTGGCAACCAGGTTTTGTTTCAGCGTCCTGTTGGGGTGTCTGCTAGCATGATACGACCGCAAGCCTTCTCGCAAACAAATTCTTCGAGCTGTACTGTGGTTCGTCTTGAACTTTTTCGCCAAATCACGCAAGGAGATTCCAGGATTATTGTGAACTGATCGAATGACCTTTGCTCGCAGCTTCCGGTCATATGTTCCACTTTTACGCCTGGTTTGTTTTGCTCGACCCATCGTAAGGGCAGAAACACAGTGCACGCGAGCGAGCGAGCGAGCGATTCGCGCGAAGAACCGCGCCTCATTTGAACACGTTGAAAACTGGGAGACCGTTCACAGTGCAAGCGACGCGATTCGTAATATTCGCGCGAAATACCATTTCGAAAATTATCCGTCGCAGCAGTCGCGCGAATACTTTGTTTTGGTTCACCCAAACTTCATATGAACATGCACTGGGATTATTTCTCGGCAGTTTTATTTGAAAACATATCGCGCTATTTTTAAATAATAAAAAAAAAAAAGATTTTCCTCGATGGTTCAACTAACTTGTTAAATGAACTCGAAGTAGTGGTGAATTTAAACTATCTAGTTTATCAATTTTATTCAGCATATACTTGTCGATAGTATGGACGAAATAGTGACTGGCAATTTCTCAAGAGGAGTTCGTAAAATTTTGCGGAACGATGAATTTGAAATGATCAATTTACTTTTTGCTGTAAAAAAACATTACTTCGGGGGAAAAATTTAAACACTGTGAATATATTTTATCGCCAAGCATTGAAGGATCGAAAAAAAACATACTTGACTTTTATATGGAAAATGCCGTCTTTAACTTTTCTTTTAGAACAAATAACTTCTCCGAGAGAAATTGAAGCACAGAGAACAGACGTACAAGCTAGCCCACGAAACGTGTGTCTTTAATCCAACGCTCTTTTTGAACCAATTTTTGTTTTTTGGCTGGGACACCAGATGTCTCCAAACGCACCAAAGAGAACTGTCAGAACAGAACTGAAAAAAGTTTTGAACAGGTCTTATTAGCTACTTGGCATGTTTCAAGAAAATCGCTGATGAACTTTCGTAACACATTCGTCATGTTGCATAACAAATGTAAGTATCCTAAAATGTATTCGCTATTTTCTTCAAACTTGCAAGAAGTACTAAATTCCGAACAATGGGATGCAAATGTGACACGAGAATGAAACCCGCTTTGAGATGCTTTGAATCAGTTCTGCTTGGTGAGAATGATGGTCCAGAATGTTCTTATTTGATTGGAAATAGCCGCTGCTTCCTCTGACTTCGAAAACCGTTCAAGAAGTGCTTAAGCTTAATCCAAAAAATGACAGATATTCTCTGCCAAAGTAGTACTTAAATAAAACAGGAAAATTTTGCCAAGTTAAAGGTAATTCTTATTTTATTAATCAAGCAATAAATTGAAGCCGTCAGTTTTACTGAGATGTTGGTAAATTTGTTCATGACTTAATATACGACTACGCCGTTTCGAAAACTGAGCGCTTCAAAAGTTGATTTGTAACTTTTGAACGGCGCAACAGATGGCACTGTTTTCAGTCAATTTTTAACGTATTTTTCTGATGATAGCTTTCATATTCTTACACACTTTTCTGAAGATTGTTTGTTCGAGCTTGTACGTCTGTTCTCTGTGATTGAAGTATTGTTATTTTTCAAATATTTTAAACAAGAGCAGGTTAGGTGAAAAATAATTATTTCTTAAACCAAATTGAAATTTTGGAGGAATAGCTGCAAAGCTAATGAATTTTCATTTCCTTTCATCTTAGATTATTATAATTATGATTTTCAAGCATCCAGGAATGTTGCAAAGCAACATACACAGTTCAAAATATGTCGACTGGAAAAGAAACACGGCTGACAGATTAAAATCAGTTGCCTGGACTCACAATGAAAACCCCTTGACCAATTGTTGGCATCCTTAAATAGAGAAAAAAACTCAACTGCTGAGCACAGAACATTATAGGATGAGTTTTCAGCACCCAAATGTTAGTCTTTTAGGATAAAAAAAATTTAATTCCAAATAAATCACTTTAAAAGCCCAGAGGTTTTATTTGTTTCGGAAAATATCCAATAAGTACTATCATAACGTATAAAAATGAGTAATACAATGTTTTCGTGAAAATATTTTATTTGGTTGGTAGTGAAAAAAATTTTTTTTTTTCGAAAACGAAACACATCAATCACTATCTAATTATGTTTTTATTTTTAAACTTGTTATAATTGAAAGATCTCCACTGGCTCCGGTTCGTCGACAGTGGAGGTCTTCTTAGGAGGCCCTATGTACTGGACAAACGGTGCCGGACCCTTTAGTAAAGTTCACTTACTACTGATAGGATTTTTTCCAACCCTCTTGAAAGTTGATTTTAACTTTTTTCATTCATTTATGAGAAAGGTAGTTGAAATTTTCTTTTTTATATCCAGAAAAAGGTAAATTTTAGTTGTGCAATTTGTAACATAAGCAAGGATAACGATAAAATTAAAAGAATAAATATGACTCTATAGCAAATTTATCTTTCATTAAAATGTTTTTGAAATAAAATCTTTGGTGCTTATTCTGCGAGTCACGTGACGTGGATTTGAACTCTATCGGCAATATAAATTTATTTTATTATTCTAGTTAGCTGTTTATATTATCGATTATCGACACTTGGAAAATGTTTGATAGATGTCAGGTCATCATAATTTGACGTCGTTTTGGGATTCAGCGATGAAAAATAAATACTTGGATGGTTTTATGACGCTGTTACAAATTTTAATTGAATGTCACTTTCGTATTATTTTATAATGATTTAAATAAAAATAACCTTTTAAAATGTTTTCTACCAATTTCCTTTAAATTGATTTATATAAATATCCTTTCCTTTCCTATCCATTTAGTTTTTTCTCAGTGTAAATCGCATCGCGTTCGTCGCGTGCACTGTGAACAATCCTGAAAAATGTTCGCGCGAAATTCATTACAGGTTCATTCAAGAATCGCTCGCTCGCTCGCTCGCGTGCACTGTGTTTCTGCCCTAAGAGTCTCCCGGTAACGTTGCAGCACCGAATTTACAGTCGAGTTTGGATATTTTAGGAATTTCGCGATCTTTACCTCTGACCACGTCGGTTTCTCTACGTGAGTGTGCAGAATTTTCTCTCGCCTTTCGCGTTCCATCGTCGATAACTTTTGACTGACTACTTCAATCTTGATGAAATTTTCGCGATGTGACAACTAGGGGCGCTGCAGTAAATGAAAAGATGCGACCAGATTCTATGTGAAACAAACTTTACCTATATGTAACTTTGAGATGTGCTATTAAATTCAGAAATTAGTTTACGGTGTCTTTGTTTTACCTTTGAAAAGAAAAAAAAATATCGGCATCTCTGACAATTTGCCACATTTTAGAAGAAACTCTCTCCTATCCAACACACTTTTCAAGAAAAAAAAACGATCGGGGGGCTAGAACAACTTTTTTTCGGAATACTTGTAAACAAATTACACGAGTAAATTTTTTTCAAGTTTTTGTTATTGGTTTCAGCTTAGCTTAGCTTAGCTTAGCATAGCATGATTAACTACTCACATTCACCTTGAATCATTAAACCCGAAAAGCTTCAAACATTATTTAACAGTGAAATTAAAGATTTTTTTACATTGGTTCTTAAATAAAATTCAGCAACGATGCATATCTATATTTCGAGTTTCGTGGTCGCTGGCGTGGCTCAATAGATGTAGTTCAACATTGCTAAAGGTCAAAAGAATGGTGTCTGGGATTGATATCACATTCACGATGTCCAAAACTGATGCTCTCTCTTTGAATAGTCAATAACGGCACCGGCTACGACCTAGTAGTTAAGAGGTAGTTTGGAAAAGGCAGAAAAGGATTAAAGATCAAAATCGCACTTTAGAACTGGGATAACCTCCGCTTCCTGTCAAGGAATTTTGTTTGAGAAATAGGATAAAGGATTTGATTGGGAGACAGTTTTGATTAGTGTGAAAGTTTTAACAAATTATGCACTGAACGTAAAACCACATATCTCGCGTGAGCTTTCATTACGTCGAATGAAACAAAATTTGAAAAACTGAGATATTCACTAAAAAAGCTTCATTATAACACTATCTACCTATATGATTGATAACACAATCAATTTAAACCCTTTTAATGTATAAAATTTAAGACTTTCAAAATGACGAATGAAACAAAACCTTGCATGCCCATTTCAATGTTGCTTACGTCCCTTCTTCCAAACGGCGAATGTGCAGAGGAAGAAAAACCTAGCACATTCGCTATGGATTCCATGAGCAAACAGTGTATACAGGAAGAGGTAATCAGAATATCAACCTGGCAATATTATTTCAAATTCTTGTTTTCAGGCGTTCTTAAATCGATACTCAAGGATTTCGAACGCTGAACGATAATGCAGCAAGAAAAAGAAACCGAACAGCAGCAGTAGCAGCAAACCTAACAACTAACAGCAGCAGGCTGATCGGCAGCAGCCTGCTGCTGTTAGTTACCCAATCACCCGATTCACACTTTTATTACGCATTTACTAATAAATTTACCGCTACACTCGATAACTCACTAAGTTAACATTCACTATGCCAAAAAAATTTGAAAATTTTCCGGTTATTGCCTCAGAAACATTTGGGCGTAAGTACAAGTTGAACGAATCAAAGGACGAATGAGACAAATTTCCCCTCCAGCTGATCGGCAACAGAAAGCTGATCAGCAGCAGCGAGTTGGTTTGATCGATGTCGCACCCGATTCACACATTTCATTGTGCATTTACTCACCAATTTACCGCTACACCACTTATTAAACAGCCTCTACGCCGAGAAAATTGAAAATTTTCCATAGTATTTACATCAGAAACATTTGGGCGTATGTGCAAGTTGAACGAATCAAAGGACGAAAGAAAAGAGACGAATGAAACAAATTTCCCCTCCAAACGACGAATGTGTTCAGACGTGTGTAGCCGATGATTAGCTTAGATATTAAACACTATTATTCATAGCTGGTTCGACCAATAACACGACACAACTGAACCTCGGGCAACACTGTCTAGTATCGGTGAGTCGACAAATGGTCGACAAAAGGCCCGTTCAATAGCCAATTGAAATTGGTTTCAATCGATTTCGATTGGTAAATGGTTGTTCACTCAGCCAATGTTTTGGTCGAAACTAATCGAATTGACGTTCAATGAAGCCAATCGAAGTCGATAGAAACCAATCGAAATCGATCAAGCCCGAGAGCAGGATTCGTTTCCATCGGTTTCGATCACACTAACACACATGCAGTTGTTTACTGTCAAAAAACAACTGATTCTGTTTGTTTTCAATTTTCAAGTGTGAAAGTGATGGCAGTGGGCGGTGCGGTGTTGGTGGTGCTATGCCAATGGTGCTGTGTGAGAATTATGCAGTGTAAGTGGTGTCATGGTGTCGAAGCTAGTGTGTCAGTGCCGAAAACACCGTGCCCGCAATCACCGAGGAGGAAATAGTGCACAATAAGGCCATGAAGAAAACCGTCGGAGGAATGCACCCAAGCGGTAGAATGAAAGTGTAAATCAAATCAACTGCTTTCCGGCAGCGGAAAAGATGCCCTCAATCCAGTCAGTGGCGGAGGTGCCGTTGCTGCTGCTGTAAAAATCCCCACTGAGAAGAAAAGTAACAAAGTGATTTATGTAATGTGAAAAAATCCTATGATTTTTTTATTATATGTTTTCAGAGCTTCCCACCGAGGGGAGAAATAAAAAATTTAGAATAATGATGAATTTTATTTTATTACATTGTGAAGAATCATGTTGCAGGTATTTGTTTTCCAATTGGATTAATTTGAGATTCACTCATAGGTGGAACTGATAGTTATTTCCTGGGTCCGGGCACTTCTTCAAGTCGAACGTTAAACTTTCTTATTTGTCATTTTCCGCTTGTATTGGTAAGAATTTGCCTTTGAAATATATTGCCAAAATGATAGATTAATTACAATTTGCTAGAGAAAACCGTCTTTTCAAATTCCGAACGAAGCTGATATAAAATGACATCTGAGAACACTGCGCCAGCACGTTAGTATTGGTTAGTGGCTGTTCAATCAACGGCCGGATAGAAATCGATTGAAGTCAATTGAAAAATCAGCTGTGCAACTGTCAATCCGTTTCAATTGATTTCGATTGAGTTTCGTTGAACACACCTAAAGTCTCCGTCATTCTGGCGCGCTCCCATTCGGGAGGCAACAGTGAAAGCGTTCGGTTGACAGTGCTCGATGCGCTGGGTGATTCTCCACGACGCGGACCAAGCTTTCCACAATGGCGTCTAGTGACAGGAACACCAAGCGGTGTTTGCTTTTTCTTTTAAAAGTTCAGGAAATCACCCAGCGCATATTTTTGGTTGTGTCGCGGTTGCTTAGTGGATAGTGGTAAAATTTTTTCGAAAAAGCTGAAGTGATAAAGATTTGGGTGTGTTTGTGTTGGTTGCTTAGCTGTTGTTTTCCATCGTTGGTTTTCATCAGGACACCCCGGGGCTCGTTTTTTTCCAGCAGTACAGGTATGTAGGCTAAAAGCATTATTTCCGAGTCGTATTTTTCTGTAAGTTTTCAACTCCATATTGGCGTGAAACTGTTCAAAAGGAGTGTTAATAATGTGATAACACGGGGAATCTTGATGTTCATCAGGAAAGTTTCATGCCACCTAAAATGCCTGTTTGTCAATTGGTCGTAAGTTTGATGCTTAAATCTTCCTAATGTAAAGCATAAGTTTTGGGAGATTCATTTCTTACAAATGCTAAGCTGGTTGATTTCTGATGAATAAACTTATTATTTGTAAAGTGAGAACTACCGAGAAAGAAACATTGGTACGTGTTTGGGTGAAAAAGGTGAATGATTACAGTATTTTTAATGAAGTAATTTCTACGCAATTAATCAAAATTAAATAGATTAAAAAAAGGATTTTTTTACAAGAGCCGCTCAAACAAGTTTGTTGAAAGGTGGAGTGACGAAGTAGTTTTCAAAAGCAAAAATGATAAAACTTGGGTAATTGGTGCGTCATTGTGATGTTTGTGTATCAAGCAACTTGCTTGATGCTTAGTAAAGACTAAATTGTTTGGTTATTCAATAATGTTTTAAAGCGTGGTCAATGTTTCGAAGATGGTTCGACAAATTATCTAGGATAAAAATGACAAATAACTTCTGGAAAATAATAATAAAAAAAAACTCAATGGAAACTACAACTACTACCAAATTAATATTGATATGACTTTGTCCTTCAGCGTTCTCTTATAAAATAAGTGCAATCATTTTTTTTTTGCCTTTATCTAGGATTGAAACGTTTTTCGAAAAAATATTGATTATTACACAACAATGAATTGAGTTTTCTTCTTTTTTTCTATAAAAAAAAAGTGCTAGATAAACAAAAACGAGTGTGGCTCCTTAAAGCTTAAACGTATGAGCCGTTTCAAATAAACTATAAAAAATGAATTGAGTTTAAGAAATGATGTTTCTTACCATAAAGTAAAACACAGTATTTAAGAAGTTTTTGAATAAATCCATTAAATTTACTCAAAAAAAACTTATACACCAAAAATGGAAGATGTTCGTTTATGAAGTTTTTTAAAGATTTAATCAAGCACCTTATTTATCTGCTGAGGTGCTAACCTCATCGAAGAGCGATATTAGACGTTTCATGAAACTACGTTGGATCAGGTGGATCAACATGAAGATTGTTCTGAAGGTTTATTTTATGAAATTATGTTGGATCAGGAGAACCAACATGAAGAGTGTTCTGAAGGTTCACTTTGTGAAATTACGTTGGATCGGGAGGACCAACATGAAGAGTGTTCTGAAGGTTCACTTTATGAAATTACGTTGGATCGGGAGGACCAACATGAAGAGTGTTCTGAAGGTTCACTTTATGAAATTACGTTGGATCAGGAGGACCAACATGAAGAGTGTTCTGAAGGTTCACTTTGTGAAATTACGTTGGATCGGGAGGACCAACATGAAGAGTGTTCTGAAGGTTCACTTTATGGAATTACGTTGGATCGGGAGGACCAACATGAAGAGTGTTCTGAAGGTTCACTTTATGGAATTACGTTCGATCAGGAAGACCAACATGAAGAGTGTTCTGAAGGTTCACTTTATGGAATTACGTTGGATCGGGAGGACCAACATGAAGAGTGTTCTGAAGGTTCACTTTATGGAATTACGTTGGATCAGGAAGACCAACATGAAGAGTGTTCTGAAGGTTCACTTTATGGAATTACGTTCGATCAGGAAGACCAACATGAAGAGTGTTCTGAAGGTTCACTTTATGGAATTACGTTGGATCGGGAGGACCAACATGAAGAGTGTTCTGAAGGTTCACTTTATGAAATTACGTAGGAACGGACGGATCAACATGAAGAGTGAAAAATCAACAGTTCATTATAAATGTTTGGTTAGGAAAGACTTTCCAGATGTGTACACGACAAAAAAGATGGGCTTGATAGACCTAGACTTTTGGATCGGGATGACTAACTTGAATAGCTTTCCGGAGGGTTCACTTGAAGAACTCGGAGGGTTTACTTGAAGAACTCACTGAGTTGAGATAACAGTGTTCCTTGTATTTGAAGTGAGTTGTTCAATTCCTTGTATACTCAAGGCAGGTTTCAGGTAACTCCGAATCAGAAGGTAACGAATCGAGACAGTTAACGTCGTTTAAACAAATGCAGTTAGTCAAAGGTACAATGATTGATAGGGCAGATATCGTTGCTAAATTCAGTAGATCGAAGCAAAGACGTTTTCGCTTCATTTGAACTTTATCGAAAAAGATCTAAAATACTTTGTCAGAGACTTCATTCTTCCAGCCGTGGAAGTAGTAAGAATACATAAAAAAAATAGACTCATTACAATGAATTTTCAAAAGAATATTTAGAATAAGATACCCGGGAGAGTAGGTTATAGGAATATGACTGAAAAAAGACAGTTCACGAATACCTACAAATAGAAATGCCAAAGGTTCAATCAAGATTTTGTTTGACAATTGTAAAAGGTTCAATCGGAAAATGTTTAAAAACGTTTGTGAACCAAGCAATAGTTTTCCGGTTATGTAAGAGATCTAACTGAAGTTAGATTGTTATTGAAATAACAATCAAATGCTGCATTGGAGTTCATTGACTTTTTTTGAACTGGACACAAAATAAAAGAATAAATTGATCAGAGATATGACTGAACCTACAAAGGATGATTATTAAAAACATGTTGTTGAGTTGAAGTTGCTCAGATTCGTTAACCTTATTGTCATGAAGTAGGGAAAATGGAGGAGTTGAGGTGTGCCGAATTGAAGGTACGTTTTCCGTAGTGGTAAAGTTTCGCAGCCTTAGCCACAACATAATAGTCATCAGCCTGTATTGTTTTGCTTTCCAGAATGGAGGAAAGACGGAATGGCTGATTATTCACAGAAGCACCTTAAGGAGATACGCCGATTTGATTAGAGGCGATATATGTTGGTGGCGTGTAAAAGAACAAGCAACAAAATTTTTTTGCTCCATTTTTTTCTCTTTTTGGTGTAAGGGGGAGATGTGTAGCCGATGATTAGCTTAGATATTAAACACTATTATTCATAGCTGGTTCGACCAATAACACGACACAACTGAACCTCGGGCAACACTGTCTAGTATCGGTGAGTCGACAAATGGTCGACAAAGTCTCCGTCATTCTGGCGCGCTCCCATTCGGGAGGCAACAGTGAAAGCGTTCGGTTGACAGTGCTCGATGCGCTGGGTGATTCTCCACGACGCGGACCAAGCTTTCCACAAGACGTATGATCGATTTATGTTTGAATATGTCGTATGTTCCTATATGATTAAAAAAAAGCTCTAAAAATTGCAAAAAAATAAATTCATCATGTGGAATATCTGACACAATTAGTTTCCATGAATATTGCGTATTTTTTTAAGGGTTATCGGCGAAGGAATAAAAATAGGATTTGAAAAACACTCTTCCAATTTCAGAAGCGTTTTTCTCGGTTCGGTGTTTCTGTTTCATTCGACGTAATGAAAGCTCACGCGAGATATGATCAGATGTACAGGCTCGAACGAAAAATCTTTAGAAAGTTGCGTAAAATTTTAGAAGAAGCCGTTAAAGATTGACGAAAAAAAGTGCCATTAGTGTCTTTTAGAAGAAGCATTTTTTCGAAAAGTGTTTAAGCTCATAAATAAACTTTTAAACTTCAATAGATTGTACCACTTCAAATTGCTGAATTGTACAATACAATTAATTTACCTACTTTTAGCTGAGATAACTAACCTGCATCATCGTATTTTTGTCACTACAGAGACTGCCCAAAAAACAAACAGCCTTGAATAAGTTTTACACTTTTTGAACGATCATAGAAGTCAGAAGAATCTAACCTAGCTATGTCCAATCCAATAGAAACATTACTGACGAACATTCCGTGCCAAACGTATCAGTTCCTGTTCTATGCACTTTCATGTGTGATTTCTGTGTCTTATTGTACAGCGTTTAGTTCATCAAGCCCGTTCAAAAGAAAATAGCGAAATTTTTAGACTTAGGGACATAATGACCACCTTAAGAAAGACGCTTATTCAACAACAGAAAACAGCTATAATATGTGACTTATATAAATGTTTCGTGTTCAGACACTAAAAAGGTCTATTTCCTAACTGGCTGATACTTGAACAAGTAGATAAAAACGTTCACGAATGCATTGTTTGCCGAAAGTTGAAAATCAGTCACTGTAGGGGTATAATGAGAACTCCCACTGGGGCAGTATAAGTAACATTAATCGGGGCACGATGAGCGTTTTTTGCCGTGAAATCTAGCAGCAAATTTCACTCGATGAAGTCAACTAAATAATAGAGCTACAGCTTGACTTATTCCATCTGACGATTTGGTCTGTTGGTAAGATGTCGGAGAAGTAACCACACCCATAGAAGAGGTTGCAAAAATCCAATGCCTATTCAGCACATCTCTGTGCCGATAATGCGCTGAAATGTGCACTGTGCCGAAGATGATATGTTTGAAAAACCGTAACTGGCATAAGGACTCGGCTCCCAACTAAAATGATGCAAGACCACTACATTCAAGCAAAACAAGAAAAACATTTAATGGGATTTCGTTCCTGTTGGATAATTCATCCCAGAAACAAGAAAATAAAAATATAAACTACAGCGCCCGTAGGGAGAATCGAACTCAAATCACCACCCATATGGTCTTGCCAGACCGACATCTTATCCAGTGTACTACTTGAGCTTCATGCAGGAAGAGGGATATTTGTCATAGGCATTCTGCCACCGATCAATCACAAAAGAAACGCACGACAGTGGCTTCCCGGCGTTTGGCCTCCTTTCATGGTATTCATTTGTCTTGCGATGGAAACGGGAAAGGGAACGGGAGTGGAGGAAACGGGAAACCCATTGAATGAGAACTGTGCTTTGCTTACTGCCTGCTATTACATACACACGCTACATATACACAGCTGCTAAAGCCGGGCAGCTTGGCCGGTGCTTGTTTGCCGGTGAATTGAAGGAATATCTGTACCAACACGTGAAAAGGATCTATCTCCAAAAGTAAACAAAAATCATTTTCAGTACCTCATGATAGGCCAACAGTTGCTCTACTTAACGGTAAAACCCTTTTGAGAAAATAATATTCCGTTACATTGAAAACTCAATTTGAGTAAAGGATCTATAAACATTCTAAACCCAGAACTGCCATTACATGGATATACATCCTTTACTCCGGAACAATTTTTCGCTACTACTCCGCAAACAAACTCAAAATAATCAATTTGTCTCTTTATTCAACATAAAAACATAGTTGCAAATGAATGCGAGCTTATAACTAAAGCTAAAAATAAGAAAATAGCAAAGGGTGTATAAACAGGTTAGACAAAATATAACGTGAGCTCGGTTCTATCTACGATAGTGCGTTGTTTTTCCATGAAAATTGATATTCCTTTATTCTAACATGGGATGCTTCTTAAAAATCGTTTGTCTATCATAAAAACCAAAAATTTGAAGTGATTTTTAATTAGGGATTTAAAATAGGTTGTATTTTTTTAAACGCATTTTTCTTGATACGCCATATATGGAGATAGATGCTTTTTATATGTTGGTAAAGATTTGACAATTTATTCAACATTAAAACATAGTTACAAATGAACGCGAGCTTAAAACTAAAGCTAGAAATGAGAAAATAGCAAAGGGTGTATAAACACGGGAGACAAAATAATACGTGAGCTAGGTTCTATCTACGATAGCGCGTTGTTTTTTCATAACAATTGATATTCCTCTATTCTAACATATAGGGGATGCTTCTAAACATCGTTTGACTTTCATAAAATGCAATCATTTCAAGTGATTTTTAATTAGCGATTTAAAATAGGTTGTATTTTCTTCAAACGCGTTTTTCTCGATTCGTCATATATGGAGATACATCCTTTTCACGTGTTGGTACAGATATATTCTTGTTGCTTTTGCTACATACACACGCACAGCTTAGCCGTGGTTGTTTGCCGGCAAATTGAATTGAAGGAATGTTTTTGTTTTGTTGCTTTTAATGCATACACACGCACAGCTCGGCCGTGGTTGTTTGCCAGTGGATTGAAGGGATTGAATTAGAAGGATGTTTTTGTTGTTGCTTTTGCTACATTCACACGCACAGTGCTCGGTTCGCTGGCTGCCTGGTGTTGGCCGGTATTTATTTCCTTCCTTCTTCGTCTTGTGATGCGATAGGGAGGGACGTGAAAGCGTTTTTATTTTGTTTCTTTCAGACATACGCAATTCGGTTAACTTGGGAGATTAATGCCGGTGGGAGCAAATCGAATCAGCACCGATCGCGTTATCTTCTTGTACCAATGATGCTATGTGATTGACTACACGCCATTGGCACAGAGGCTGAATTTTGGGTGCAGTAGGCTCGAGTTCGATTCCTGATCGAGGTGATTTTTTTTCATTTACCATTCATGATCGATGCATTTGACACTAAACGGTGAGGCGTAGATCCACCAAACAAAGCAATACTTAACTAATGTTCGACTTTTTGTAGAATACAAACAATTCACACACACTCATACATTATGTTTTTGGTGCTTTGCATGGATCATGAATGGTAAATGAAAAAAAAATTTCCTCAATCAGGAATCGAACTCGAGACTTCTGATTACCTCTCCGACATCTTACCAATAGGCCAAATCGTCAGATGAAAACTGGTGAAGCTGTTGCTCTATCATTCAGTTGGCTACATCGAATTGAATTCGCTGCTATTTAGATGCTACGACAGAAAACGCTTATCGTGCCCCGATTAATTGTGCTCTGTTCGCCCCGAGTTAACAAATTAATGAAAATACGCGTTTTAAAATTGATTTAATTAAAAATTAATTATGATGAAAATTGAGGAACAATGTGTATATCATGTTACAGTGCGTACATTATAGATAAAAATGATTCAAAGATCCTGAGAACCTTGTTGATTTTGTTTAAATATTTCTGTAAAGATGATAAGGGAGGGAGATTTCTTTTTTGGTGAAAAATTAATACTAAAGGAAATACGAAACTAACTATGAAAATTTATTTAGTTATCTTATTTTATCGCCGCTAGGATATATTCTTATTTAATTTTTGGCATTTCGGCGAGTTATGAAAATTCAAGGTAGAATGTTTAGACAGAACATGAAAGTATTATAGGTGAAAAGATCAAAGCTAGAGCTAGAGAATCACGCAAGTAATTCAAAAGCTGTTTACAAAACAAAAGCCCTGCTCACATTTTTACCAACTATTCAATTTCTTCTACCCAAAACGCTCTAGCTTTGATCTTTCCACCTATAATACTTTCATGTTCTGTCTAAACATTCTACCTTGAACTTTCATAACTCGCCGAAATGCCAAAAATTAAATAAGAAAATGCGTACTTTTGTAGAAAAGAGAAGTGCTTACTATGCCCCGGGTGCTCGTTATGCCCTTATCATTTGCTAAATCATGATTGTGTTTCGAAACTTCATCAGTGATTTAACCGAAACTCTTAAAGTATTTCAGTAAAAAAACATTTAAAAAAATTACCTCATACGACCTCAATTTTCTATTTGACATTTCTCACCGGTGTCCTCGGAGACATCTGGTGGCTTAACAAAAAAGCATAAAATTGACTCAAAATGGTCGTTGGAACTTAACACACGTTTCAAGACTAAGCTTGTACATCTGTTCATCTGTGGTAAAACAGTCTGAAATAGAAAGTAGTGTAAAAAATCCATTAACAAAAAAGGTCGTAACATAGATATTTTAATTAATAAAGAAAATCGCGTGAAAGTCTCTCTAATAGAGACAAAAAAAAAGATTAATTGTTTCTTGGACCTGCCACATTCAAACAAATAAAAAAGATTTATTTTTCCTTCAGAGCCCTAAGCAAGATTTTAACTCTTTTAACCATGCCCTACACTTGCTGGATTATTCTCTATGATTTATTCTCTATGATAATGAAGAATGTAGTTTTGAGCTACGTGAAGAAAGTTACAATTTAATTATTCAACAATACATTGTTGGTCCATGGGAAAAAAAACTATAAAATCGATTTTCTTTCACATAACTTTTTTTCGAAGTTTTGTTCTGTTTAGCACATTTTTAATGACAATTATGAGACAAATTAGATAAATTTTTATGAGAAAACAATTGAGAAACTGGAACAAAAATTTGCATGCAGCTCTGTGAAATTATAGGTACACAGATATTTTAATCTTGAACCTGATGTTTAGTTCTGTAACGTAATTTCGTTGTTTTGTATCGAACTTACTCGTTCTTATTTCAAATCTACGTTGTTTCATGATTTGTAAAAATGTGAATTACGAGCTCACCGCTCTTTTAAGTTTTGGAAGCTGTTCACAGCCTCAAAGGGGCGATAGGGACCACTTTGAAAACCACGGATTTATTCAGCAACGTTGCATATTTTTTCTTGTATTCTTTCAAGTTATTCAAGGTTTTAACAGACGAATAATTTTTGTATAAATATTTTTTCGGAATTGAAAAGTGGAGGTTTTTTCAAGGCCGACTATTTGTATTTTTATTGAGTTAAATAAATTTTTAGGTGCGTTAATCTGGATATTTTCGATTAGATTTTTATCAGCCTCGGATTTTTAACAAAGTTTTCTATTTCACTTTGCGACCAGCTCTATCCAAAAATATCAAAACAAACAAAAAAAGGACATAAAAATAGGCAACAATTGTGCCATCTCCTAAAAACATGTTGATAATTTTTTTTTCAAATTCTGGTAATTTCAAATGATGTATTTCCGTTTTCTTTTGGTGGGAATCAATCTTCCTTAGGGGTGAATGTTCTGAAAAACAAACAAACAATTGTCTTATATTCTTCTTCGGCATTTCGTGAGATCAGTGGAAGAATATTCGGCCGATAATTGTGACAATTGTTAGATATATATGAAGTGATTAAAAACAAAGAGGCGTAAGTGCAAAAAAGCTGATGTAAATTTAAGGTTTTTGAATAATTATTTTAGGATCCAACGAAAACTATCACATTTCTAAAATACATGAAAAACGTGCATAACTAAAACTTCTCTGTGCTTAAACTTTAAAGCGCGTTTTTTTTTCAAAAGTTTTGATGCACTTATAACTCTTACCGAATTATTGGCTTTGGATAATTGAAAAAAAAATCCGTACAAAGATCTACTTGGCGATGGCTTTAATACACGACCCTTGGTTCGTTACAAAATGTTTTGGATGCGGCCTAACTTTTTGGCACGAGATTCGACCACCGTTTTTTTAAAGCTGGGCGTCTTTCTTCCTTTGTAAACGTTCATCGTTTCGGATTGCGTTTGAAGTAATCCGTTTAAAGCAGTTTCAAAACCTCAAAAATGAAACAAAATATGTTCAGTATCCATCTATCCAGCAATCATTAGGTGGGGATACTCGTTGGATACTCGTAGATTCATCTACGTTTGCAAAAATTCGGGGGTTTTTCAAAGTCAAAATCCATTTGGCCCGCGGGTCATAAGGTTTTCGAATCTCAAAAATCCCTGCAAACATTTTTGTAACTTCAATGTTATAAAGAGCTCACAGGCGTATCCGTAATGCGAGATTTTCAGAAATAAATTCAATTTCTGCGGTCCGCTTTTTTCAAAATACGGCCATTTGGCTAAAAATCTTGACCATCCAGACGGTATATTTTCGTTATGGAAAGAATGTCAACTTTGTTAAAAACTAATATTTCAATTCCAACGCATCCCAACAATAACAACACATTTATTAAAGATGCCTTTTCAAAGTGGAATCTTTCCATAACCGGTGGAAGTAGGTAAACATAGTTTTTTTTGCACAGTTTTGTGTCCAATAATAGTGTTTCCCTGGCACAGGAATTAGTTTTGTTTGTAAACTGATTTAGTCTTAGGGGCTGTTCACTAACTACGTAAGCACATAGGGGGGGGTGGGGGGGTTTCACATTTGCTTACGATCTCTTACTAGGGGGGTAGGGGGGGTTTCCAAAAATCTTACGTAAGAAATATTACATTAAAAATTCATCACAGCCACAGCCATACGAAACCATATAACTCAGGTTTTTTTTACTCACTACCTATTTGTTGGTTAATTTTTATATTATGTTATTTATCTTTTAATGTCTTTGAATTAATAAAAAAAATACTGAGGTTCTATAAAACTTGTAGAGAACAAATTCAAACCAACATGTCATCAAAAACACTAAATCACATGGTTAAAAAAGATCGTCGCTTTTCGCTTTCCATCATAACAATCTTTTTAATTGCAAAATTTATAGAAACAACAAGGAAAATGGCGCGTTGTGACAACACGATTTGAATTCATCATTTTTAGAAAATGACTTCATCCAGATAAGGCGCTTTAAATAATCAATTTCTTGACAGTTTTTTCAATGATAGACACCACCAACTCTAAATTTTACAAAAGATTTACCAAAAAAACCTAAAACTTTATCGCTTACCGCTGAATGAGTCTGAGCTTTTAGGTTAGTTGACAATGTGATTATCTTCAAACATTTTTGCCCCAATTCTAGTAGTATAGAATGATATACTTTTTAAAAGATTTTTATGATTTTCAGGTACAAAAACATAACAAATTTTTGTATGGTACCTTCAGCTAACTTGATCTTTCTTTTTGAAATCGGAATTTAGATTTTATATTGTTTATTCGATTGGGGAAATTTATTGAAAATTATTGTTACCCCAAACATGTCTTGAATAATGTTTTCTTTAATCGTTTATGACATTTCATCTATTGTTTTGTATAGATTGTGCTTTTCAAATACAGTTGTTTTAATTTTTCTTTAAAAGTGCTTTGCTTTGAAGTATGTATGTCACGTTTTTAATATTTTCAAGCTATTTTTGAAAAAAAAACGGGTCAATTTCTCAAAGAATAAAAAACGTAAGATCTTACTAGGGGGGGAGGGGGGGTTTTGAAAAATCTTACTTTGTCTTACCAGGGGGGGAGGGAGGGTTGAAAATTTCCAAAATCGTGCTTACGTAATTAGTGAACGGCCCCTTAGAGATAAGCATATTTTCCGCAGCTTCCGCGGGCTGATGTTCACGTGATAAAATGGTGGTCATCCTGGACTATGATATCACTGCTCTAAAGCTGTGGAGCGTCAAACGATGACGTTGTTTGGAAATATTTTGCTACAATCACATAGACTTGTATCAGATGTTATTATTGACGTTAAAAATTATATTATGTGCCGGCGAAGGATTCCAACTGAAAACAACCTCTAGCGGGTGAAAGGTGGCATTTCTTGGTTGATAGTGGGTACTGTTTTTGTTTGTGTTTCATGACCATGAAGACGAATTTGTTGTCGAATGTTATGTTTGATAGGTCACTGGGCCAATGTTAAATTATACACCGTTGGAAGAACGATAGATAAGCTTTTAGTAGCGTTTCGTTACAGTTTAATCGATGAATCGGCAACTGAATTGTGACGTTTTTGTCGATCCTAATTAAAATGTTACAAATTTTGTAACATTTGTTCTAAATATATTTTGTGTATTTTTTCAATAACTCCTCTTCAGAAAGGTCTGAAAAGCAAGCTATAAATCATTTTTACAACCTTTTAACGTATTTTCTTTCTCAAATACGCTTCAGAGATGTTTTTTAAAAACAGCTTTGTTTTTGTTTTTGAACCCTCTACAGTTAGAATAACTTGGGTTAGCTATTTCTTCGTTATAGCTACTTGAAGTAAGATCAGACACACACGGTTCATATTATGTCTACAGAGTACATATATAGAACAGGGTACTCAAATAAGTATAGTGATTAAAACCTGTTGTTATTAAATTTTCATTTTGAGGTGCCACTTGCATGTTTGCATGTGTGTCCCTGGCATATCTCCGCCTGATGATTTTGACTCCGTTGAATAAAAGTTCGTTTCATTCCAGCGCCGGTGGTCTGGTAACGGCCGTGGCTCCAGTTGTCATCAAAGGCAAAGGCCTCTGGGTCGGTTGGTCGGGATTAACGCTGACCGATGAGGAGGAAAATGCCATTCCAGAGTCCGACCCATCTGACATGACCCCAACGGCTGGGCTGAAGTCTGAGCAGGTCGTTTCGGTGAATGTGGAGCCGAAATTGTTCGACGATTACTACAACGGGTGCTGCAATGGAACATTCTGGCCCTTGTTCCATTCGATGCCGGGAAGAGCCTCATTTTGCGCTAGTAACTGGCGAGCATACTATGCGGTGAATAAGGAGTTCGCAGCCAAAACTATCCATGCCCTGGAGAGATGTATAAAGCAAAACAAAAATCCCGGTATTCCAATTGTTTGGATTCATGACTACCATCTAATGCTGGCCGCAAACTGGGTTCGGGAAGCTGCCGACGAACGAAATTTGCCCTGTCACATAGCATTTTTCCTGCACATACCATTCCCGCCATGGGATATTTTCCGTTTATTCCCGTGGTCAGATGAAATCCTACAGGGGATGTTGGCTTGTGACATGGTAGGATTCCACATTCGAGACTATTGTGTAAATTTTGTAGACTGCTGCCAGAGAAATCTCGGATGTCGTTCGGATCGTAAGAACTTGCTAGTCGAACATGGAGGGCGTTCGGTGCGTGTTAGACCACTTCCGATCGGAATTCCGTTCGACCGTTTTGTAGACTTGGCGAAAAAAGCCAAGCGCGTGATTAAAACAAATCAGAAAATTATCCTCGGTGTAGATCGACTGGATTACACCAAAGGACTGGTTAATCGTCTCAAGGCATTCGAAGTTCTTCTGGAGAAACATCCGGAGCATAGAGAGAATGTAAGCATGCTTCAGATCTCCGTGCCTTCACGAACTGATGTGAAGGAGTATCAAGAACTCAAAGAGGAAATGGATCAGTTAGTGGGGCGCATCAACGGTAGGTTTACCACCGCCAATTGGTCTCCAATACGCTACATCTTCGGCTGTGTTGGTCAGGAAGAGCTGGCTGCTTTCTATAGGGAAGCATCCGTATGTCTAGTTACTCCCCTGCGAGATGGAATGAATCTAGTCGCGAAGGAATTCGTTGCTTGCCAAATTAACGAACCGGCTGGTGTTCTGATCGTATCCCCCTTTGCTGGAGCCGGAGAAACGATGCACGAAGCACTGCTCTGCAATCCGTACGAAATCGAGTCCGCTGCCGAGGTCATACACCGGGCCCTGACCATGCCGGAAGATGAGCGATCACTGCGGATGGCTCGCATGCGGCGACGTGAAATGCAACAGGATGTTAACAGCTGGATGAGACAGTTCCTGAAGGCGATGGACTCGCTGGAGGAGGACGAAATCGGTACCACAACGATGCAACCGGTGGCAGTGGACGATTTCGACGAGTACCTGCTGAAGTAAGTATGATGAACACTATTTTACATACAGTGAGTTATAATCAGTGACACGGATCGGGACAGCGGAGTCCCGACGTTCCCTCAATTTTTACGGTCTAACAATTTGTGTTTATTCCAACACTAGCCCGATCCGCTATAAACTTTCAAGGTCTCCCGATCCGCCCAAAAATTTTTCCCCAGCGGTCTCTCGATCCGCCTAAACTATTTACCAAGCGGTCTCCCGATCCACTGTAATCATTTTCCACAGCGGTCTCTCGATCTGCTCAAACATTTTCCACAGCGGTCTCCTGATCCGTTTTAGTTATTTACGAAACGGTATCCCGTTCCGCTGTAATCATTTTCCACAGCGGTCTCTCGATCTGCTCAAACATTTTCCACAGCGGTCTTGCGATCCCCTCAAATACTTTTCTTTAGCGGTCTCCCGATCCGCCTAAACTATTTACCTAGCGATCTCCCGATCCGCTGTAATAATTTTCTACAGCGTTCTCCTGATCCGCTCTAACATTTTCCACAGCGAACGCTCGATTCGCTCAAACACTTTTCTTCAGCGGTCTCCCGATCCGCGTAAACAGTTTACCAAGCGGTCTTCCGATCCGCTGTAACATTTCTCACAGCGGTCTCCTGAGCCGCTCCACAGATGATAAAAGACTGAAAACCAATTTTGTTCTAGTTTTCTGCCGATTTCTGTATCTAGTCATTGAGGAAGCCTTTTGGAATATGGAGGGCCGTAGAGAACGAACTAGCTTCGTTAACAGTTGGAACAAGAAAGAGAATTTTATTTAAAAACTTCACATGGGTTACTATGATTATTTGCTACTATTAAACGCCTGCTGCGTTCAACACTCCTCCTCAAATTATTTCGGAAGTACACCCATCTTAGCACGTAACTTCTCAAGGCGTACTCGCTGAAGCGGCTTCGTCAGGACATCTGCAACCATTTCCTCGGTCGGGCAATATTGAAGTTGAATAACACCCTTCTGCTTCAAGTCGCGAACGAAGAAGTACGTCTCAATATGCTTACTTCGTCGCTCGATCCGGTCACTGTCAACCATCTTGATGCAGCTCTGGTTATCCTCGAACACCTTGGCGGACCTGGACTCGTCTCCACTGTTTTCGCTAATCAGCCGGCGCACCCAAAGCAATTCTTGGCACCATTCAGCGAGTGCAACGAATTCGGCTTCAGTTGAGCTGAGGGACACGCACGCTTCCTTTCTGGATCCCCGGGATAGGATGCCTACTCTGAAAAATACTGCATAGTAAGAATAAGATTTTCGGTCCCAAGCATCACCGGCCCAGTCCGCATCCACTTGCATCGCCAACTCGCCTTCTTAGTTTCAGCTTGAAGTCGGATGTTGCATTCAGGTATCGCAGCATACGCTTTACCTCATTCTAAACCAGTTGGGTTGGGTATCTGGATTTTTGAGCTAGGATGGATATGCTGACAGCCAGGTCCGGCCTGGTATGAACAGCTACGTAAAGCAGACCTCCGACAATGGCTGAGATATTGCTAGTTGTTTGGCAGCTGTTCTTTAACCTCTTTCTGCTGTAGGTAGCTCGTATCGAGAGGAATCTTGCTGGCCCCGAGACCAACAAGGTACGGAACGTTACCTGTTTGGCGACAGGTGCGAAGACTTCGTCGAAATCCACGCTAATCTTTTGGGAGAATCTTTGTGCCACCAACTTGGCTTTGTGGCGCACGACCTCACCATTTCCATCTAGCTTCTTCTTGAAAAGCCATTTGCATCCAACAACTTTGCGATTCGCAGGAAGTTCGACCAAATTCCACGGTCCGTTCTCGATGAGCCATCGATACTTTTCATCCATGCTTCCTGCTAAACGTGACAGTATGTCCGCGCTTCAACATTTGCCTTACCGAAATCAGGTATGTAGATATCTCCGGAATGATTTGCACGTCGTTGACCTCGATTGGCTCGTCGTCTTGACTACACTCGGGTAACAGCTTCAATTTTCCTTTGGCCACTACCTGCATGGCACCTTTGTTGGCTGCAACGACGGTACCGCTGGTTTTCTGCACGTTTTCTAATTTCGATACAGAATTGGTGAAATGATTCAAAGCACCGGAGTCGAAATACCAGCTCGAGGTTGCCTTCCTTAGTGCTATTTCGGTGGTGGTTTTGAAAATTGTTACTCCCTGCATACGCTGTTGGCTCGGGCGCTCTAACTTTCTGCAGTAGCTTCGTCTTGATGACATCGCGCGTTGTTTTCGAGTACCATCACCATTGGGCTGTACGATTCCGGCCAACAGAAGAGTTCCGACGCATTCTTTGCTCATGTCGAAACCGATTCCACGTAGTTGGTGTGCTGTGGTTACTATGGTGTTGACATACGTTTCCATGGAGTCGCTTGTTGCTAGGGACGTTGAAATTAATTTTCGCAGCAAGCCAACTTATCGTGTCAGCCATGCTGCTCCCAATTTCGACCACGTTTTCTGCGCAGTTCTCGCTCCCCTCACATGGACATAATTCGTAGGGCCAAGAAGGAGAATTATTTTGCCACGCGCTTTTCGGTCCTTCACCGGGTTTACGACCGGCATGGTTCCACCCTCGTTCCGTGTCGGCTTCACCACGTCCCACAAATCTTCCAGTTAGAGAAAAGTCTGGACTGCGAATTGCCACGTGGACCAATTTTCACGGCTCATGAGCCGTTCTATCGATGGCAAATTCACTAAAGACTTTTCCTTGTTGCAACAGGACAGGTCATCGCCCTGACCGGTAGACATATTCGAAAACTCGCGACGTTTGTTTTTTGTTTTTTTTTCTGGGATTTGAAAAAACTCACAACGGCACTTTTGAAAACCCGAAGTAAAAAGGAACTTTTACTTTTTAACTTTTTGACTCTGGCCCATAACCTTTTGGAATAT
Source organism: Uranotaenia lowii (assembly GCF_029784155.1). Taxonomy (NCBI): domain Eukaryota; kingdom Metazoa; phylum Arthropoda; class Insecta; order Diptera; family Culicidae; genus Uranotaenia; species Uranotaenia lowii. The sequence goes on from NC_073692.1 coordinate 24,200,116, forward strand.
GGAGAGCCGCAAAGGACGAACTAGCTTCGTTAACAGGTGGAACAAGAAAGAGAATTTTATTTTAAATCTTAACATGGGTTAATTTGATTATTTGCTACTATTAAACGCCTGCTGTGTTCAACAAATGCTTTTAAATTAAGACAGTGTTTTAAAATCAGTGTTTTAAAGTTGAAACTCGATTAAATACCTCTTATTAACAACCTTCCCCCAGCTACGTCGGCTACAACCACAAACTGGCCCTGCTGCTGGACTACGATGGTACCTTGGCCCCGATTGCGCCTCATCCGGACCTGGCAACACTGCCACCGGAAACGAAAAACGTGCTGCAGCGGCTGTCCAATCACTCGGACGTGTACATTGCAGTAATTTCGGGTCGCAACGTGGAAAACGTCAAAAAGATGGTCGGAATCGAAGGAATAACCTACGCCGGCAATCACGGGCTGGAAATTCTGCACCCCGACGGTAGCAAGTTTATCCATCCAATGCCGATGGAATACGAGGGCAAAGTGACCGAGCTGTTGAAGGCGCTCCAGGAAGAGGTTTGTTGATGCTTTATTTTTGAAGGCAAAGTATAAATATATTTGTTAAAAAAGGTTTGTCACGATGGCGCATGGGTTGAGAATAAGGGAGCGTTGCTAACGTTCCACTACCGAGAAACACCGACCGAGATGCGAGGTGAGCTGGTGGAGAAGGCACGACATCTGATCAATCACCATGGTTTCCGGACGGCCGAAGCTCACTGTGCCGTTGAGGCAAAGCCCCCGGTTCAGTGGAACAAAGGTCGGGCCTCGATCTATATCCTGCGTACAGCGTTCGGCGTTGATTGGAGCGAACGTATCAAGATCATCTACGCTGGTGACGACGTTACTGATGAGGACGCAATGATGGTAATATTAAGAGGATTATTTTCTTTCCCAAAATTGTTACTTATCAGAAAAAATTCCGATCTCTAGGCCCTCAAGGGAATGGCAGCGACGTTCCGGGTTACCAGCTCGCAAATCGTACGAACATCGGCCGAGCGACGTCTCCCATCAACGGATTCGGTGCTGACCATGCTGAAGTGGGTCGAACGCCACTTTATGCGCCGCAAGCCTCGCTCCAACAGCCTGACCTACAAGAACCGCAAGAAGGACGGCGTCAAGATGCAGCTGGCATTCGATTTGGTACCGAATACAAGTCCCGCCAACAGTGCTGCCAACAGTTCCGACGAGCGAGATTAACACGTTCTACATTTGGTGCAGGAAACGTGCAACTGAGTCTGTGTTTTTGTTATTGTTAGTAGTGATGTTTGTGCAATGTCCTATTTTAAATGCAATACCCTTCCATGCTAGTGAAATCTGATTTTGCTGATGGTGTTATAGTGTTTCTAAATGTTACATTTAGTGAGCAATTATAGTTGATATTTTAAAAATTTTATGAATAAAGTTTATCATAAGTGTTACCAAATGTGATTGAGTCGAACAGAAAGTCCTGGCTGTCATCCAAATAACATAAAACGATAAATATTACAAGCAAACAAAAGTTGCGCAGCGCTTTATTTTTTATATCAGAGCTTACCCGACAATAAAAATGGAATATGACTATCATTTTTTCTGATGCTATTCTAGCAATCAAAATCCATAAACAAATAGGAAAATGTATTACCAGTTCATTCATTTTACTATACCTAATTATATACACAGTCACAGTCACATCATTAACGTACCTAGTCGAAGAGATAATTAACTTAAAACGGATTTCGCGGTCTTTGATTTTCCTTCAAAAAAATTGTGATCCTAATCTGCAGACAACCTGCCGATGATGTTTTGTTCTTCGAACTTTTGTTCACTTACACATTACTGTGCGACACCACGAGCCAGGATATTATGAAGTAGAACAAAAATATCGGATAAACGGCCAACGCTTTCCGGTTCGAGGGCTGACTGTCGCCGAGGAAAATGATGGATGCTGCAATGGGACATAATTCCAAAGTGGTTTTTAGGGCAAAATAAAAGCTATGGCGAGATTTAGTTTAATAATGGGGGTGGTAACTTCCCGGAAAAAAAGCTTTTAGTTATAACATTTCAATGATTGATATTAAAGAAATTAAAAACATTCATCACTTTTATACAAAAAAAATAATAATTTTTTTCGCAAATAAAATTAAAAAAAAACTTATTTGTAACGGAAATTTAGAAATTCGAATTACATAAAAAATCATCGAAATTGTAAAATTACATTCTTCCTTTATTATATTTTGGAAGTTCCGAACTTGAAAATTCCGAAAATAATCGTAATATTTAATTACATAGAAAACAGCATTCTTTGTGCCGATGTTTTAATGAATGATATAAGAAAATGTTGAAAACAAAAAATCACATAATTGCGTACTTGTATTCAAGGCCCCCAAATAAGTCAAATCAGCTCTTAATTTTCTAGCACTTGGGAAAAATATAAATTTTGTTGCCTTGTGTTGTTATCCACACCAAAAATCACACTTGAAATTGAGAATTTATGAATAACCTAGGTATAAGCAGTTCAGTGTATAAAAAGTTATCCCTCAAATATTAAATACAAAAAAAATAAGATTCAATAAAAGTTCTAAATTTGCTATAATAAAGATTTATATAAAACAATAAACAAACAAAAATTAAATAATTTCAAAACTAAGAAATGAACAAAAATATGAAAATCAAAACATGTTATAAAGAATAAAAAATAAAGAGTAAAAATTTCAACCAAAATAAAAAATGTATAAAAAAAAAGAACCGGAATTCCAAACCGAGTTCCAAATTGAATAAGAAATTTTACAGAATGATGATTTGATGCAAGGAACAATAAAAACGAAAAACGAATCAAAATCAGTTACAATCTATCAGATTATAAAGCTTAAATACATACAAAATATTATTTGAGTACCAAAAGTTCAACAAAAATTCAGTATCAAAGGTTGACATCAAAGATTTCTTTTCAGGAAGCAAGAAGAAATAATTAGAATTCTGATTCAGTATTGACAATAAAAAAAACTAATGAATAATTAAAATCCAATTTATATAAAAAAAATAGATTTCGGCACGATGGCTGCTAGCATGATAGAGCACTCGGATTGTTTTTACGGAGATCCTTGAAAATGGAAAAGAGGACAAATAATAAAATCCTCTAAAGAGTAATCAGTAAAAAAAAGATCTTTTCTTCTTTAGACTTACCATAGGTAGCCCAACCGAATCCGGTAGCAGCAACGAGCAGCCGCAGGAAAAACAGGAAAGCCGTTTGTTCGGCCACCAAAATTATCCTACACACCATCAGAGCTACGGCGCAGGGTGTGAGGCAATAGCCAAGCACGCAAACCGACTGAAAGAACGATCTACGGATAGATAAGAGTTTAAATTAGCGGTAAAAACTTTGAAAAGTATTAAAAAAAACTCACATATTCCCTCCCAGAAGCTTCGAGTTCAAGGTGACGATCATGGCACCGAACCAAACGATCACGAAAAACTGGGCGAACTCCGGCCCTCCGTCGCCCTTATCGTTGGCCGAGCCCTGTATAATGGTTCCCATGAATGTGCACAGAATTAACGGACCCCAGAGGTCCCAATCTCGAAGTAGAGTATTTTTCTCCTTCGGTATCATTACGTGGTAGAACTTTACTCCAACTGCTTTGACATCCCGGAGCTGGAAGATTTGAAAGGAGATTGTTATCGTTCTCAGAACTCAACCTAAGAGGTTATCTGCATATTACAAATGTGTCCTTGATAGGTTCGTCCAGGGTGCTGAAGTTGGGCGCTCCAGGATCAGTGGTATTCCGGTTGGCAGCCGACGGGACGGCCATTTGTCCTTCCATTGATTCGGTTGCCGAAGCGTAGTCATCGTAAAGCTGAACGAAGCAAATCAAAACATCAACAAACACGAACATCCAAGATATTTTTCAAAGCTTACCTCCAGTTTTGCATCGGTAGAAGACATGTTTAACAGGTAATCACTCAAAAATGGGAGTTTTGCAATCAATTCAGCAAATTTTCCATCAGTTTTCCTCGGAAATTTGCCAACCAGAATTTTATTTTTTACAGTAGAGGCCATTATTTATGTTTGACACATCAACAGTCAGTGAACTTCGAATGATGAAGTTCATTCCGTTCATCCAATTCATCCATTTCAGTCCGATGAAGATGAATTCTATCGAAACGGGTTAATGAAATAATGTATAGAGCGACCAGACAAGTAGTTTAAAAAAATCTAGAAAATCGTAAACTGATGAGTGACAGATAAAAGGTTGCATCCCAATAGAAAAATCTAAAATCATTCTTGACAAAATAAACTAAATTCGCGATAAAAAAAAAACAAAATGACAAAAATGATAACAATTCCAAAAAATACAAACAATACAAAACATAAAAAAATGATAACAATTTCAAAAATGACAAAAATGACAAAAAAGACAAAAATAACAAAAATGACAAAAATGACAAAAATGACAAAAATGACAAAAATGACAAAAATGACAAAAATGACAAAAATGACAAAAATGACAAAAATGACAAAAATGACAAAAATGACAAAAATGACAAAATGACAAAAATGACAAAAATGACAAAAATGACAAAAATGACAAAATGACAAAAATGACAAAAATGACAAAAATGACAAAAATGACAAAAATGACAAAAATGACAAAAATGACAAAATGACAAAAATGACAAAAATGACAAAAATGACAAAAATGACAAAAATGACAAAAATGACAAAAATGACAAAAATGACAAAAATGACAAAAATGACAAAAATGACAAAAATGACAAAAATGACAAAAATGACAAAAATGACAAAAATGACAAAAATGACAAAAATGACAAAAATGACAAAAATGACAAAAATGACAAAAATGACAAAAATGACAAAAATGACAAAAATGACAAAAATGACAAAAATGACAAAAATGACAAAAATGACAAAAATGACAAAAATGACAAAAATGACAAAAATGACAAAAATGACAAAAATGACAACAAAAATGACAAAAATGACAAAAATGACAAAAATGACAAAAATGACAAAAATGAC
>NC_073692.1:24205652-24280900 GCF_029784155.1 Uranotaenia lowii
GAAACTTCAATGAGGCACAACGCTGGAATGGGTCGATTAAAGAAAAATATGTTTGCATATATTCAGGGGTCCTAATGTTTTTGGCTGATTACCCTTCCTTTAAGGTAAAAAAGGATAATTAGCCAGTCATATAGACCCGTATTTCTATGTTGGCTGTGTGTTCAAAACAGCTGAACCGATTTTCATAAAAAATACTATTTTAGAATCGTCTACATGTTTACTAAACCGCTGCAAAAATGGACTTTCTGCGTGAGATTCTGTTCGCATGATTTTCAAAGTTCAGTACATGTATTTTAACAAAACCAATCAAAACCTTGTTTGTATTTGAAAAAAATTTATTCAATAGATAGGTATGTCAATGAAAAAAATGCATGTCTTGTGTCAAAAAGCGTATTGCCCCAAAACTGGATTGATATCATATGTTGATTTATCAGCCATTTCGTCAAACGGCATTTAGGAACCGTAAAACGGGGTACCTTTGATTACCGGGGTAATTTTGACCAACAATAAACATTTCCACATTATCATCAATAAATCAGTCTACAGTTTGAATTGTTGAAAACTGTTTTCTACGTTTGAAAGCCTATTAGTTGAGCATCAAATAGGGAAAATTTTGTTTGTATTTGATTTTGTTTCTGTTAGTTAAAAATCCAATTAATCTTAAAATATCAATTTTTCCAAGGCTCGCAAACAAACAGCTCTCCCGATGATACCAAAAAGCATTTAGAAGCAAACGGGTTGTTTAATGTGAAAGAACAACTTTTTTTCTTTGTATGTGTGTAGTTATAGTGTTATTTTTACAGCCATTTAACGTCAAATCCGTATTGCTGTACGGGTGTGAAACTTGGTGCACATATGCGGTGACGACGCGAAAACTGCAAGTTTTTGTGAATCGCTGCCTGCGGAACATCATCCGCGCTTGGTGGCCTGGCAACTGGATCTCAAACGTTGATCTTCATCGCCGGTGTCATCAAAAGGCGCTAGGAATCGAGATTCGGGAACGTAAGTGGAGATGGATTGGGCACACGCTGCGAAGAGATGAAAACGAGATTTGCAGAGAGGCGCTTGACTGGAATCCAGATGGGCATCGAAGAAGAGGCAGGCCCAAAAGCTCGTGGCGGCGAAGTCTAGCCGCTGAAATCCGCACAGTTGACGAGAACCTTGGCTGGCAGCAAGTGAAGACGCTGGCTCCGGATCGCCAGCAGTGGAGATCTTTTATCTCAGCCCTATGCGCCGGTCAATCGGCGCTGGACCCTTAGATAGAATGATAAATTTTTGATATTTAAAAAATAAGGACATTTTCCAAGGGTAAGCCCGTATTGAACAAATGGATAGAAACCCTATCAATTCGTTAATTTTGAAGAAAAAATGGAAATGGAAATAGTGGGAGGGCTTAGGAGAATGTGTGAAGGTAAAATTTCAGTTGTATTTTGAAGCTCAAACTATTTAGCAATTATAATTATTTTTGCCCCTAAATGTAGGCAGCATCATAGTTCTTTTTTCGATTATAAATATTTTTTTAAATAACGCGATATAAATCAAGGTTAAATTGATAAACTAGCATTTGTAAATGTTATGAAGGTGTTTTGTGACCTTTATGATCAAGAAAACTTGTTGAAACCGTCAAAATAGAGACTGATCAATGTCACCCCAAAGCATCAAATTCTGAACCCATGGTTTACGTTCATATGAGTCCAGTACTGATTTTAAAAATATAAAACATGCCACATTCCCCTTAACAGACAAAAATAGTCGAAATATATTAAAAAAAATGATCAATATTACCCCGGATTACGGTACTTTCTTCTACAAGATAAAACTTATTTCCCCCGTTGCGTCACACCAGGCGCCTTTTCAGCGTTTTCAAAATTGTTTACGGTATCGAAGATTTCTGCCCTGTTTAACGAGAGAGGTTTAAGAATTTTTGTGAAAACGTTTTTAATAAGAACAATTTGTCTAGTTGTTTTAAAGTTATTTGTCTAGTTTTTGGTTTTTAATTTTAGTGCGCTTTGTTATTTAACAAGTGATCCACTTTCGTTGTATTCCATCACACGATTTCTTTTTTCAACCAGGTTTTGCTCCTGATGTGACTGTTGGACGATTTGTACTTATCACGAAAAAGAATTATTTAACGAAAAACGAATGTGACGAAAAAGGTTGCACTGGTTTTTCTTTAAAAACTCATTTGAATAGGGATCGATTTTTTTTTAATGTTAATTTTTGGAAGCTTATATCATGACAAACATTTCATCCGGATTGCAGCTTGATTAGAGTTATAATAACAAAAAGTGAAAATGGTTTGGAAATTACCTTAAATTCTAAGTGTAAACTACTCAAAAGTATGCAATGTGTGTAAAAAATACGAATAGGTAGGGTAAAACTGTACAAGACGCACCAGCTAAGCATAATTACTATTTACAGCAATACCAAACATTTAAGAACCAAATTGAAAGTTGACGACGATTCAAGGATGAAATTTACGTATTATCGAAAAGAAAAAATATGATAAAAACACGGTTTTGACAATATTTTTGTAAAAAAAAACTAAAACTGCCAGAAAACAAACCGCGGGGTAGAACGCCAAAACTAGTGGACAGAACGCACCAAACAGGAAGGGTGGTAAGAAATAGAACAATGATTATACGGAATGTAATTATTGAAACACCAAATGTTTAATTACATGTTCATCGTGTTTTTGTAAACTACCATTCTTTGGCTAAAAATCATTTAGTATTGCTAAACTCATCGAAAATATCGCTTTTCAAAATACACTTTTTAATATCCTTATATATAAAACGCCTTCAAGTAGGCAACGAAATTCAATTTTTTTGAATGATATAGTGATATCGCGGCAAACATGGCGGCCGATATTTTTCTCGAGTCGAATATTGGTGCACCGATTTAACTCGAACAAGGTCGAAATTTGTTATAATTATGCATTGTTATCGTAATTTGGGAGTCAGCAAATAAAAAGAATGGCATTTTGTTTTGATATTTGGGTTTTCTCAAAAGTTAACAGCATTCAAAATTTGAGCGTAAAACACGTGGTCTTGTGGGCATTCTGCCCCAATTTTCATATGATTGATTTTTGATAAAATTCGTAGGAAGTCAATAAAATACAACAAAAAATTTATAGTCTTCCAAAAGTGCACATGAGTGGATAAACGATAAGCTGTAGTTTGATCAGATTGCGCAGGCTGTTTTACCATAAAACCTTATATGCTACTTACGAAAAATTACAAGTTTCACTCTGATTCCATTAACTCCTCTGTTTCTAAGAACTAAAGTAGATTTTGTGAACTTTTCAACTATTGAATGATGAAAAAGCTTGTTTGCTACAATAAAAATGAAGAAAAACATCATTCGAAGCCGTAGGTTAGTATATATTTGAGAAAGAACGACATGGGCCATTTTACCCCGCTGGTGCGTCTTGTACAGTTTTCCCCTACATAAAACGAACAAACAATTTGTCCACAACATAGTTTTCGTTGCGTCACATCTTTTCATTCACCCCCTTGTAACTTCTTTATTTCTCAACCGATTTTAATTCTGTAAAAGTATTAACGTGGCTTTAAAAGTTTGAAAAGGATCCGAATTTTCATTACAGTATTTATATCTTGAGGAGGCGTTGTAAGTCTAAAAAAAACTCTAAATTTCGTTGCGTCACATTGTTAAAAATACTGCTTTTTTCACGATCTATAAATTCAAAATTAAAAACAGTTAGCATTCGTCATGTTTTTGGGTACAGGCCGTAAATTCGTTTTCAGTATAACCCGTGTAGTGAGAAACATTGTTAGCAAGTACATTTATGTTATTAAAATGAACTTATTGAATTGTATGTATCTCGTTTTTTATGAGTCCAATTGGATTTTCCCAAAATTCAAAACAAACAAAGCTGAAGAAATCACCTTTCAAATAATTTACATGAATTTTAACGAATATATAAAATGAAAAATGAAAAAATAACTGTGGTGGACAGACACGTGGAATGGGTCATAAAAGGTTTCGTTGCTTCACTTGCTTAATGAATCAGATATAATTTGCAAACTTCTTAATCAAACTGCCGGTAATAAAATATCAACTCCTGTTTAATTACCTCCATACTAATTTCACGCTTCAGCCATACCCGGCAACTTCGCGTACCCAATAAATGGCACGTGAATTAACACCTCCTCTGAACTAGATTAATCGAAGACACCGGACTCAATTTGAAAAACCCACATCCAATGCTAAATACCTTGGAAACAAATATTGATTGCTAACCCGGTCAAATATCGGCGAACAGCATCCATACAACTGCCCGGTAACGAAACTCGATCAACAACAACAACAAAAAACCACGTGCCATCCATCAACCGTTCGTTCGTCGTTGGCTTGTCGTGGGTGTGGCGAACGATTGACAAACACACCCACCCACCCACTGCAGCCTGTGTTTAGGTTTTGTTTTCCCGCGACTGGAATTGAAAAACTCGTCTACGAAGCACAATAATAGCCCAAATGCGATAAATGCTGAGTACATCAAATGTCTATAGGAATATATAAATAGATAAGTATGTACCTAGAAGATGAATTGAACGCTACTAAGTCTCCTATTTGGATAAAAATAAAGATGCCTTCCGCAATGATATCCCCAACTAATTCAAATAAGATGATTTTAATGACTTCAACTAGCTAATCAACATAACTTTTAGGGTCGAAATTAATACATGCCATTGAAGGAACAATAAAATCAGATAAGGTGATTGACATCCAGATGATGGTGAGGGCGTGAAAATTCTGCTGAACTTAAAATGATGAAGTTGAAAACAGCTCAAAACACCAATCAATTTGAACCCAGTTTTTGTTAATCACACAAATGATATTCCCCTCGTGACATTCAAAGTTTGGTGAACAGAGGTCAACCATGTGTCTTGCTTCAAATTTGAATCAACCGTAAACCATTTAATGACACGTTGAAGTATTTACGATATTTTGAATCAGCGATGTTTTGTTTGCTGACATATTGTCTGGTGTGATGCAATCAGAAAGAATATACCTCATCAGATTAGCGAAATTCAATTGCAGGAAATGAATCACGTTCATAAGAGATGTCTAAACATGAGAACCGGATGTTTATTTTGAGGATAATTTTCCGATAATTTGGTTCCCTTTAGTCCAGTTATAATAATAAAAAAATGGATGTTCATAACCAGAGATTCAAAATAAAGACAAAAATTGAAAAACGCTAAATCTCAAACCAACCAAGTTTGACTTTGAAAAGTTGGTGACCAAATGAAAATGCGGTTCAATACTTTGAATTTAACGGAAAACTGTCCGTGACAATATTTTTGGAACAGGTTCATTTAATTTATAATTTGATCTATGAATTATTATTTCTTATTTTAAAATTTTTGTAATTAATTTCACAAATGATGAAATGGAAGAAATTATATGATAACTAGTTAACCCGGTGTGATTTGCAACAACTTCCAAAAATTATTGAAATTTATGTACCTAGTTATTTAACTTTTCATTTATTTGTACAAAATTTTAAATTCAATTTCAAAATCATGAAAATGTTTTTTTCAAATTAAAATTGCATTTTTTTGAATATTTTGATTTTTTTTTTAAAATCTTTGTTTGAATCCTTTTAATGACTCTGGATTTCTTTGCTCCATAAGTGTATAACATATACTAATTTATACCCTTTAAAATGTGGTGAAGGTTTTAAACTATCATAGAAACAATCTTTTTAACAAAATAATGTCACGGGACACTTATTTTACCTATTCGTTCTCGATTTATTATACAAATTGTGAGAGTGACCACCTCCCCCATTCCTATATCCCTAATGGAAGGAAGGGGGGTCTCGTAACATCAGAAAAACACTTTTTGTATACAAATACGATTCCATGTCCATATATGGCTCCATTTTCGATAAGGACTCGAGTTATAAAAAATGGGTGACCCTCTCCCTACTTTACATCTCCCCTCTGGCAAGAGAAGGGGGTCTCAAACCAACGAAGAAATATTTACACAAATATGCTCCCATGCAAATTGGATTTTATTTTCTCGATTAGTTATCGAAATATCAAAAAAATATATGAGTGACCAAATACAACTTCAAATACACTTCCATGTCAAATTCTGTTCCATTTGCTTGACTTTATGATTGTTCCCATGTCATATTTGGTTCCATTTGTTAGATAAGTTCTTCGTTTATGCAAAACAATCGTATGTGGGCTCCCGTCTTACCTAACTGTATCCCCAATTGAAGAAGATAGAAGTCTTAAATAAGCTTATAACCATTTTACGTATCAAAATGCTTTTCCATGCCAAAGTAGTTCCCATCTGCTCGATTTGTTCTCGAGTTATGCGAAAAATTGTTAAGGAGATCCCCTTTCTCCTTCCTGGAAGGAGGCACTAGAACAGTATCAAATATTCACAGAAACATTCCTTGTGCTCAAATATACTATCCCCCCTGCTGGATAAGTTCCCGAGTGATGTAAAAGGTTGTATGGAAGCTCCCTCCTTCCTTTAGATTTTCCGACTGAAAAAACGGAGGGTTCTCAGAATATCACAGAAACATTTCTCGTATTCAAATATCTTCCCATGCTGAATTTGGTTCCATTTGCTTGATTAATTTTCCAGTTATGCTGGAAATTGTAAAGGAGCCCCCTTTTTACTTTCTATATCCTCACTACCAAGGGGTACCAAATATTCTTAGAAACATTCCTCGTACTCCGGTTTTTTGAGTCTATAGGGAATAGACAGACAGACAGAAATTCATTTATTTATATATAGATGAGAGTCTTTACATTAAAATGGGAAACGTATATCAAAACAATATATCATCAAATTTTGTAAAACTTATTTGTCTTTCCAATGAATCAAATCATTTTCTTAACGCTTCCGTTTATCATTTTTAAAAAAAATCCTTCACAGATTGTGAATAAAACGTAAATTTTTAATTTAAATGTGTCATATTTTAATAAATTTTGTAGCCCCTCCTCGTTTAAGTTGGAGCGGTTTGAAAGTACATTTTTTAAGAAACCATCTCCGACCCCAAAACATCTTACTAACCAAATTTTACATTCGTTTTCGAGTCTATATGGAACAGACAGACCGACAAACATTTATTTTTATAAGTTTAAGTACTCATTTTAGTCATTTTTTTTTCATTAAGCAAATTAAGTAAATTGAAACATTTTTACACATTTTTTTCAAATTTTATAATTATTTAATATTTTGTCATTTCTGGCCATTTTTAAAGTCGATTTCGTCATTTTTAGTTTCCATGTTTTTCAATTTTTATTCAATTTGCTTATGGCAATTTTTTTTAAATTTTTGTCAGTTTTTCATGACAGAAATCAGAAGTTACAGAAATGAAATCAACGGCAAAAATTTATGAAACTACAATTACTGCAAAATAAGGACCAAAATTCCCAAAAAAAAAACCAAAAATAAACCTCAACAAATGTACGGAATTTTTGGGAAAATTGAAAAAAAAATGATAAAAAGTTGAAGGGATAAGAATGTTAAAAATAAAAACAAAATAAAAAATATGTCAAAAATTCACCAAAATTATATTTTTGTCATTTTAAAACTTTTGGTAATTTTTTGTGATTTGTAATTTTGATTATTTTTTATAATTTTTCCATTTTTGTCACATTTTTCATTTTTTTACATTTTTGTCAACTTGATCGTTTTTTTAATATTTTGTCACTTTTTCATGTTTGCTTTTTTTTCTTTTTTGTAATCTCTGAAATTTTTTGTCACATTTCTTTTGGCATAGACTTTTTGTCATGTTTTTCGTTCGAGTTATTTTTGTCTTTTTTGTTGATTTATCTATTATCGTCATTCTTAATTATTGTTGTTTTTTTGGTCATATTTTTCATTTTTATAAGAAGTGTCAGTTTTTTTTTAAATCATTTTTGTAATTTTCTTGGTTTTTTTTATTTTAATAATTTCTGTCGTTTTCGTCATTTGAGTTTCTCTATGCATTGTAAGCCTCTTATTAGGTCTATACCGGTAATCTTGTAGTTTTCGTCGTGTTTTAACATCGGCTTTTATTTTAAAAGTTTTAATTTTTAATGCCTCCATGATTTGTTGTCCGTTTTTCTTTAACAATTTTTTTTTCATTTTGAACTTTTTTGGAATTTTTAAAGATTGCTCTGATTTAAGCACAAGAAGCATCTCTTGCAATTTATATTATTTTATTGTATTTCAATTTTTTGTCCTATATTTATGTTTTTCGCTTTTGACAATCTGTGATTCATCAAAATTTAGTTATTTATAAATTATGGCATTACTTTGGGGGTTTCGACTTTTCATAAGCTTTTTCGTTTAATTTTATTTTTAAGTTTTCTCGTTATGATATTTTTGTTTGTTTGTTTTTATATATATTTTCAGTAGGTTATCATTTATACTTATTTTTTTTATTGATATCATTTCAATCTGATATCATATTTGCATTTTTTCCCTTGAGGTTTATAAATTTTTTAAAATTATTGTTTGTCGAACAGACCCCGTTCGTTTTGGCGACATTCGATTTTGGCAATATCTAATTATGGCACATGTGCCAAAATCAAACGGTTTTTAAAAGACACATTATTTTATAGTTTTCGCTATCACAGGGCCAATATAATTACGACAAACACCATACATAAGCTTTGACGTTCTTAAATGTTGATAGAATTCAACAACAAAAACGATTTTTGAAAAAATGTATGAAAACTAAAAAAGTACAAATATGATGAAAATTTCATAAAATTGTAAAACAAATAAAAACAAAAGACTAAAAATAACTGAAAAATAATGAAGAAATTGGAAAAAAACAAATATGACAAAAAACATACATAATAAACAAGACAAGAAAAGTGCTAAATGCATCAAAAGCATGATAAGAAAAGTTTATAAAAAGCATGGTCTTTGTTTTGAATGATTGCAGCGGAATGACATTACGATAAAAAAAATATGTGAGGCCCTCAGAGCTAAAGGGGTATAAGTGACAAAATGGTCTATTTTGAATAAATGATGCCAAACGATTCTTCATATTACAACTGCAAATACAAATTCCGGAAAAATAAATGGAAAATGGCCTAACACAACAATTTAAAAGCGTGTTTTCTCGAAATAAACTTTTTTGCACTTATACCCCTTTGGCTCCAAGGGCCTCGAAGTTGTTCATTGAAAATTAATTAAAATAAGTTTGATATTTCTTAGAAAATACAAGAAAATTTGTCATCTTAAGTTACGTTGGAAAATGCCTTAAGAAAGGTTATAAATCATTTAATTCAGAATGATAAGATGTCCAAACTACCAAATAAGATCAGAGTTTTTCATTTATTCAGGAAAAATCCTCTGAAATATTTTCCCATTTATCCCAAGCAATTTTAGTTTATAATTAGTTCTTCACTTTCTACCAATTCAACTCTTTTAGTTAAAAGTTATAAAACCATTTTTCATACCGCATATCTCCAAGACATTTTAGCTGTTGTTTCTCGCTAGGCTGCTGCACTTCCAGATGATTCAGATTCAGCTTCGTCTTTCTGGGTGCAAATTTGTTGCTCAAAATATTCTCCACCAATATTCGATCAAACACATAAACTATACTTCGAGGCACTCAACACGTCGTCGTCTCGTTGAAATAATCGATGGCACTTGTAAGAAACCGATATTTTTCCCTGGTGGAAGGTGTTTTATTTTTCCACTCTTGAACACTCTGGCGCAATTGGGAAGACTGCGATGTCTGACTCCGACTTAATTAACACCCAAAATCCAGAAGGGGGTAAGAAACGATGGCAACAATCATATATGCATACGCTTCATCGATCACGCACCAAAATAAAACCGAAAAAAAATCGGTGTCCAGGGCGTCCGATTTTCCTGGCACAATTTTCACACCAAACACGCGAACACTCAAAGCCGAACTTGCTCGATTGGATGGAAGAACGGATTTATACTAGGCCTAGAGAGTTGTTTCAGCCGGAAAGGGTGCAAATCGGAACCGGACAGTTTGCGATATGCGAACGAACTGACGAAGACGACGACGACGACGCTCAAAGCCAGTGAACGAGTGCTACTTCTGGCTGATTCAATACTTAAATGGCAACCCCCCTTTCCGAGTGATGATGATGAGGGAGCGCATCGCATCGTCCGAGGGGTTGTGTTCTTTGCTTCGGGCGCAACGGCTTCCCACCTTACCCGGTTTCCCTCCTGTTTAAGGGTTTAGTCATACGCTTATATTAAAACCAAAACAATACTTTAAGCAGTCTGCGACAAGGTGGGTTTCCAACATTGATATCCACAAAAAATTTAAATTATAGATAATTGTCGAAGTACTCATTTTTCTCTAATTTTTTTTCAATATTTATTTTTAAGAGCGAGTATAGGCGCTCAGGTGGTTTGATTAAACGTTCAATACATAAGGGTGATACGGTCAAAATTTGGTCAAGGGAAAACGCGTGTAAATCGGTGAAATCGTTTATTTAAAAAATCAAATTTAATTTCTTTTTCAAGTTTAATTAGTATAAAATTCAGGAAAAATATTCAGTTAGGCTTCCGCTTTTCCAAATCTGAATTGCCGGGCCTTACGCTTAACCCCTGCCATCAGATTTTGTACAGCCACCTTGTCCACCTTCTTCGCCGCAGAAAGCCAGTTTGCCTTGAATTGCTCCTTCTCCTTAGCAGTTTTTTGGTCTTCTTTAGGTTCCGCTTGACAATAGCCCAGTTTTTCTCAATTGGGCGGAGCTCTGGCGTGTTGGGAGGGCTCTTGTCCTTGGGAACCACCTGCACGTTGTTGGCGGCGTACCACTCCATGGCCTTTTTACCATAATGGCAAGATGCCAAATCCGGCCAAAACAGTACGGAACTACCGTGTTTCTTCAGGAAAGGCAGCAGACGTTTATTTAAACACTCTTTCACGGAAATTTCTTGGTTGACAGTCCCGGAAGCTATGAAAATGCTGCTTTTCAAGCCACAGGTACAGATGGTTTGCCAAACCAGATATTTCTTCGCGAACTTTGACAGTTTCATGTGCTTGAAAATATTTGCTACCTTTCCCCTTCTTTTTGCCGTATAAAACTCTTGTCCCGGAAGCTGCTTTTAGTCAGCTTTGACGTAGGTTTCGTCGTCCAATATCACACAGTCGTGTACAGCCTTCGGGATCGCGCTTTGGCCGTCGTATTTTGTTTATCATCGCGATTGGGAATCACTTCCTTCTTGTAAGTCGATAGTCCGGCTCGTTTTTTGGCTCGATGCACGGTTGTAGACGATACACCCAGCTTATTTGCGGCATCTCGGAGAGGGAAATTAGGGTTTCGCTTGAAACTACCGGTAACTCTCTTTGTCGTCTCAGCGGCTTCCGGTTTTCGATTTCCCCCCGATCCAGACTTCCTGGCTGTGTTCCCCATACACTTTGATTACATTTGTAACGGTTGATTTGACA
Source organism: Uranotaenia lowii (assembly GCF_029784155.1). Classification (NCBI taxonomy): domain Eukaryota; kingdom Metazoa; phylum Arthropoda; class Insecta; order Diptera; family Culicidae; genus Uranotaenia; species Uranotaenia lowii. The sequence continues at coordinate 24,217,081 of NC_073692.1, forward strand.
ACTTTTAGCGATTTTGCCAGCTTTTCGTGCGAGTAGCTCGGATTTTCGCGATGCGCGAGCAAAATTTTGATACGCTGCTCTTCTTCCTTGGACGGCATTTTGACAACTGAAGAGTGAATTCCAAAATCAAAATAGGAGCAACATTCTACACACACGCACACCTTCAAAATGAGGGGTGTTCAGGTTTTTTAAATGCAAAATTGAAAGAAATATGTCAAGTAGATATTGACCAAATTTTGACGCGAATCATCCTTTATGGATTAGAAGTTCCAAAAAGTTCATAAAAAAGACATTTTTGAGACATGTCCGCCATTTCATGAATGTGAACTATCATCACAAAAGGGCATATGATAAATAAATCATTTTAAAGAGCTTAGAAATTGTTGAAATGTATAGTTTCTATTGAAATTTCAACTCAGAACAAATTAAAGCTAACTCGCAAAGGATTGTTTTTGAAAAAGTAAATATTTCAAAAAACTTCGTCCACTTGTATTACTTACCAAGAATTGATCATTGAATCAATCATTGAAAATCAGTTGAAGCAATTCATTAATTAAAAATATCAAGATAAACTCAAGAATTTGTGTAATTTAAACATGGAATTCTAATTTTTCATAAACCTATATTATTTTAACGGATGTTTAATTTATATGCCGTTTCGTAATGTTTCTGAGTAATAATCGTCTTTGCTGCTGGCCGCTGGCTGCCCTTGCGGGTATTCTAGGCAGCTAATAACCACTTCGTGGCGTCGCGGCAACGTGTTTGGCTATCATCTCAGATGTTCGCTGTTCAAATCTTGTATCAGAACTAATTTTTTTCATTAGGTTGTTTATTTGCTTGAGTAAGCGGATCAGAAAATTGTGTAGCAGAACTGGCGTGCGTGCTGGCATATATCGAACAAAGTTAAAAACGAAGCGATTGAGAAGTAAGATGAATTGAGGTGATGGGAGGAATAAAAATGTATGCCGAGAAACCGGCAGCACCACATGGGCGGGCTAGACTGGTGGTGACCAAAGTAAGAGAGGAGAGGAAAATTTGTTTTTTTGGTTTTTGCTGATTAAACGTTTACTTGTGAGCTGAACAGAAGGCCGTTCAAATCTTTAATGGAACTTGAAAGTTCCAAGAAGAACTTAAATATTGGGCTGAATAAAACGAGCTTAAGCACATTGATTATGCTGATTGAGCTGTGTTCGACCTTTTCAACGAGACTTTTGGTTGCTTGGGTTGTGGTTGTGACGTCACGAAAATTCTACTGTTTTTCAGTTCATGATTTCTTTAAACGTCACATATTGTGAAAAATCGGAGATCTCTTCAAACTTTTTGCGAGGAATTTAATGCAGTTTTCAGAATGAAAATCGGTTCAGAAGGTTGTGAGTTGCACCCAGGTCACGAAAATTGATTTAACTTTTTTCGGAAACGTTAATGACTTCTTACTTCAATACAATTATAGTATTTCTTTAAAAAAAAGTTTCACATAACAATGCGCTTCAATAAATGAATTCAACTGGCAAGTTTCTACGAAATTATGAATCCTTTTATTTCGTATAAACACTGTTATTCTAAAACCTCTAGCTTGTGATTTAGTTCAGTGTGCACACAGTGAACGAAAATTACCGAGTTCGGTAATAAATTTACCGAAATCCTAACATGTGTAAATCGTTAAACTGTTCGGTATTTTTTTCGGTAAAAAATAAACGAACATAAGTAAATGAAGAATCGATTTACCGATGTTCGTTTATTTTTTACCGAAAAAATTACCGAACAGTTTAACGATTTACACATGTTAGGATTTCGGTAAAAAAAATTACCGAACTCGGTAGTTTTCGTTTACTGTGCAAGTCAGTTGCTTCCTGAGCCGATACCCGTGAATTCGAGGCCAAGTTTCAACATCGATCACAGTTGTACCGAATAAGTTTTTCAGTGAGATTCAAAAATCTTCAAACATGGTTAATTTTATAGATAAACTTTTTCTTTCAAACATATTCATAAAAATTGAATGGAAAATAAAAATAACTTAATTACAAAATAAATAAAATGAAGGTAGGAACTAGCATAGGGTTCCATGCAAAATTGGGGCCAGATTATACTATAGGAAGGGGTCGTGCAACAAACCTGAAGTTTGTATGAAATTACGTGGATTTTGTTCGGATAAACCAAAGAAAACAGTTTTTCACCTATAATTTTGTGCTTTGTCAACCGATTTTGCTTTCAATTTGAGTGTTTGAATGCTTTAATTATGACAATATTTCACCTATAGATCGCATCTCAATTAGAGTTATCATAAAACAGTTATTAAGCTTGAAAAACAGGTATGTAAGCGTCGATTATGAATGGGTGTTTTTTGTAATTGACGCATCAGAAGCTAATTTTTTAAACTCAATATCTTTTTCACCATAACCCTTATCGAAATGGGACCTTGGGATAAACTATTTTTCATAACGAAAACTTTGTGAATGACGGTAATTTAAAAAAAAATGGCCAATAGGGATGGGTGTTCATGTTTTTTCCAAAAAAAATGTCTCATAATTCCATACAAATTTTAGGCTTTTTTGTGCCATCTATTTCCGAGGTCCAATCCCATAAATTTAGCACTGTACTTTGTGCTAGGCCTAGGAACTATTTCAGTTTGCAACTTAAAAGATTTTCATAAGTCGGTCGATTTAGGCACTCTAGTGTCCATTAACTAACTTTAATAGATCGAAGGCTTTTGAAATTATCATTTATTTTTCCTTTCCTTTGCAAATAAATATTGAAAAAAAAGATACAGAAACATATTTTAGCGCTTTTGCAAATAAATATTTCCTAATATTATTTTTTTCTGAATACACATGATCGCAGAAATGAATTTCGAATAAAATCGATGTGCGCAGTGTTGCAAACCATACCTGCTTGTATGGGCCTTTTAAAATCAATGCCTTAATTTTTTGGGAATAAATGGATCGACTTGATCACCAAATCACATTATTTGTTGAGTTTTTAAGTATTTTTAGTAAACTGGGCATTAAATTTAAGATTATACTTTGATTTGTTTAATGTAGCCGACCATAAAATTTCGTGACGTCACCAAACCAAAACCATGCTTTAAAAAATGGCTCGTTGTGATGTCACGAAACTGAACTGCCGTTCTAAGCAAGAATGTCCCATGTGACTTTTGGGTCTTTTTCACTTTATTGCTGGAAACGGTCTCTTTTAGTGTTAATTTTCGAATAAAAACACAAATAAGTATACTTTGTTCTGAACTTATACGAAATTTTCATCAAGGTGGTTGTCTCTTTGTTGATAGTTCTACGCAAGAATGTCACACTAGAGAAAATTCAATGAAAAATGCAAATTTTCTAAAAAAAATCTCTTAAGATGAGTTTAAACTGTTGAATTTAACGTTATTCACTGAAAAGAACACTAAAATAGAGGGTAGAGGAGGAGCGAGAAGCCTTGAGTGTTTTATTCAGAGAAATTTTCACTAAACACTTTTCGGTAGAACTACTTACAGGATCCATACTCAACTATACATTTTTATAAACAAAGAGGAACGTATTCCTCAAATTACGGTTTAGCATGAGTTTTTGGGAAAAAAATAAACTACGCAAGCTTTTAAAATTATAGAAAAATTGTAGCCGTGTGACAGTTTTTCGTAGAACTAGCATCGGCATGCGTTCTGATTCTACGCAAAAGTGTCACACGGAGCAGCTCTAATTTGCTGTTTTTTTATGTGTAGGAAATGTAATTTTTTTGGTAGAAAACATTGTAAAATGATTAACTTGAACTGTTCACTACGAAAAAACTGTCGGTGAATTTTTAGTTTGAGAGAAAAATTGGAAACATAGCTGATATTTCAATCGCGTTTTTCTCGTTTGCACGTTTTTCCACATGGGACAATCTTGCTTAGAACGGCAGTGAAGCGCTCTAAAATAAATTTAAATCAACGTTTAAAAAAAAATCAAAAACAGCGATTTTTTGATTGTAATGAATGATACTATTCTGAAATTTCCATAAAATTTATTCGAAGAAGAGCAGAAAAATGCGGTTTTGTAAAAAAACTGAAAAGTGGAAAAAGTGGCGCGTTATGACGTCGCTGAACTTAGAGGTATAATTTTTTTCAATGTGCGATATGATCTGTAAAATCTACAAACAATTTTCCAAAAAAAAATTTTGCAAAAGTTGTGACGTCACGCTGGAATGGATCAACGAGAGATTCTTTAATGAGCTCATATGTCATTTTCTTTTAATTTCCTGGTATATAGAATAAGAAAATCACCTTTTATCAACATTTTCTCGCACGGAATATTATAAATTCGCAGATTGAAGTTGTATTAAAAGAATATCGAAAAAAGTTTAAATAGAATATACGATAAAACAGTTTAAATTTCTTCTCTTATTTTGACATTTTTCAAAATACCTCTAACTTAGTTCAATGTGATCAAATTGGAGGAAAAGGGCAGTGTGCCGCATCCTTCATTCATCCCACCTCCTATTATTCTTTCGAAATGAAAGTTGATTCACTAGACATCAAAGATTTTTATATTGGTCGGTCATTGAAAATTTGTAAATTCTTTAGATAGTAAATTTTAATCACCTCAATTTTCTTAGTCTATCAAGGAGAAAGATTCCCGGTTTTTAATTCTTACTTAAAAACTTCTCTAAAAAAGTTAACATTGCTCTAAAATTAAGGCAGTATGAAGTTCATATCGTTCCTCAACGATTGACGTATTGAAATAAATATTTTCGATAAATTTTTTCCATGTTGGAAACATTTGAAAATGATGAAAAATTGATCTTTAAGTCACATTTTGTTAAATTTCTCATCTAAAGTTCAATAACTCAGATTATTTTTTTCAATTATCTAAGGTAACTGCATTGTTGTGGATCATTATATTTTGGTTAGAACTTAGAGATTCTAGTTACGAGATATAGCTGAGGGAACAAGTTACTTCAGGGATCAAGTATCCTCATTCTACCCTACCAGTTTCGGAGATTCGTATGAATCTGGAATTCAAAAGTTTGAATTCTAAGAAAAACACCCCATGTTGAATATGACTTGAGCTGTCCCTTTATCTTTTGTTACTTTTATCTTTCGGGAAACTTCGTTTATCCTCAAGTTACAACGGCATTGTTTGAATTTAGCCGCTTAGATTAGGTTATTTTTTCGCTAATTAGCGAATACTAAGATTGATGAGCTAGGCGAGGTATTTATATATAAATTGAGCTAACGTGAATGCTTCTTAGTTGAACCTGGAAAGAACTCGAATCATAACCTTGGGCGTATTTGGTGGTTGATTATGGGGAGTGAGTAAATTTTTTAAATTTCGATTTTAAAAAGATTAACACCTTTTTTTGTTTTAGCGAAAACATTTTTCATTGGAGTAGTTTATTTAGTTACAACGTGCTTGAGCCAAGATGTTGAAAACCCTTGCGCGAACAATGTTGGCATCAATAATGTCCCCAATCCAGAGGACTGTTTCACATTTTTCCTGTGTGTAAATCAAGATGCCTTCCTTCGGACTTGTGCACCTGGACTGATGTTTGATGTTGTGATGAACGATTGTTATTTTGAGCAAGAATCTATTTGCATAAAAGATGTTGTAACGCCACCAACTCCTGGTGGTGGAGAAAACACTGATCCTATTGAACCAGAACCTGAGCCACAGCCGGGGCCAGAACCTGGTCCAGAACCGGGACCAGAACCAGGTCCAGGAGTACCAACAGCACCAACACCGGGACCACCAATTCCGACAGCACCTACCGAGGGCCCAATTGCTCCGACAACCGAGGTACCTCAAGCTCCTACTCCGGCACCAACTCCAGCTCCGACTCCGGCTCCTACTACAGTTCCGACAGCTCCCACACCTGGTCCTACCCCAGCTCCTACTCCGGCACCTACACCGGCTCCTACTCCTGCTCCAACTCCTGCTCCAACTCCGGCACCGACTTCTGCCCCAACACCGGAACCTCCGGCACCGACACCTTCACCCTCGGTCGAACCCCCGCACTGCCCACCGGGTCAAATATTTTACGCACCCCATCCGAATTGCTCCATGTTCTGGCGGTGCGTTTTCGGCACCCTGCACGTGCTCGAGTGTCCTCCGAATTTGCACTGGAATCAAGCCCGAGAGTATTGCGATTTCCCGCACAACGTCAACTGTCCCAATGCTTGAACAGGAAGACAATTTATTACTGAGGTGGTGGGTTTTGAATTTAGATTCTCTAGAACATAAGTGAGAAAATAACAAAATAAAGTTGCCAATAAGGGAGCTCAGGAAAAAAATGATAAATGAAGCGTTGTAAGATATTAAAATACCAACAGGGTAGATTAGTGTGAATATAATAAACCGAAAGAGAGTAATGTTGAAATTAGGAAAGCGAGAACGGGAAGCTTTTTGATGGTTTCTTAAAAACGTTATTTGTCTAGCTGGAAATAAACCTAATTAAAAAACAACGAATTTTTCGAATTGAATATCCTTTCTCAACTGTCTTTTACTTCTCAACGCTTGATCTCACATATTTTCACTCCAGCTGTTGATTTTTTAAAAAGCTTACCTCGTAAAAAAAACTACTGTGCAAGTTCAATAAGCCGGTTAACCGGTTGATCAGGGGCATATTGACCTTAATCACCTTCATTTTCTATAGCTTAGCTTAGCTTAGCTTGATTGACTACTCACATCCACCTGAAAACATTGAACTTGAAATGCAACATGAAAAATATTCTAAATCAATAGTTCCTTATAAGCTTCGTCAACTTCGTCAAAGTACATTTAAAGGTATTTTTTATCGGTATTAAAACAAATGCATTTCAAATTCCATGATCGCTGGCGTGGTTCAGTAGAACGGATTCCACATCACCAATGGTTGCTACTCCGTGATTGACCGAGGCCATCAATTTTGTCCAGTGGCCAAATGAATGGTATCTGGGATTGACAGCACATTCACAATGAACAAAACTGATGCTCTCTCTTTACACATCAATAACGGCGCCGGCCACGTCCTAGTAGTCAATGGATAGAAGGAAAATAGAGAAAAGGGATTGAAAGAATAATAATTCATGCTTTAGGACCGAGGTCACCTCTGCATCCTAGCAAAACAATTTTTTGTGTGGATTGGGTAAAAAGGATATTATCAGGAAACACTTTTGACTAGTGTTATGTAATCTGGGTTAAAATCATATTCTACTAAGCTCCTGTGATTTCGAAATCAACCAGATCACCTATTCTAGCAACAAACTCGTTTGAATTTTGAAAATTCGTATTAAAATTGAAAATATTTATTTCCTACCAAGAAATGATAGAATGAATCGTTTGAATAAGTAAAATGATATATAAAACTGTATTCAATTAAATAGTGTTATAATCCTTTCAATAATGCGTTGCAAAAATCTATTAAAAACTTAACGAAATTTCAGGAGATAGTTCTGATAACTGCATAACTTTTCTTATTGCAAAATTTTGTTTATTAAGACATCGTTAAGCATGCACTAAAACATCTTCATGAAGGAAAACTGATCGAAAAATATTTTCTTTTTGCAAAAATATTTGATGGAAATTCTATATCTAACACAATCGAAAAACAAAAGCATACACTCACATTTACAAAAGTAAATTTCTAGCACGGGTCGGTTTTAAAGTTTTCATTTTAAAATAATTCCATTTCTGAATGATAGATTTTAATTTAATAACATTGGTTCTCCAAATAAAAAAGTTCCTACCAGCAAACCGATTTTAGCACATCTTTAAGAATCCTGAGCTTAAAAATTTACACTTTCCACTTTCCGTACGAAACAGCATTTCAAGATACTTTTAATATCAAAAACAAATACTTTTTATAAATCAATTAATCACCAATTTTAGTATTCATTAAGATTTTTCGTTGATTTTCCGTTTTCAGATATATAACCATAGTTATCACTTCAGGAAATAGTATTCAACTGCTATTCAAAATATTTTCTGGCTTCCCTGAAGGACGTTTCTTAACTATCGATCTTAACGATTTATTAACCAACTTTTTTGAAAACCGTTTTGGCTCTAAAAATAATGGTAAGACTTTTATTTGCTTTAAAAATCCCCGAGATTCAGTATGATAATGGTTCATCAGTTTCTGGGTTTTGGCAATGCATAGGTATCACAAGATTCATGGACAAATTTTGGTAGATTGCAAAAGTTTTCTAAAGTATCATCCTTTGACTCCTGTGTTCTTAATAATATAAATTAATTTAAAAAAAAACTAAATACTTTTTAATTACTTTTTGATTGATAAATGTTGAAAATATCCATAGGGTCCTTTTTTTTTTAATAATTTGCATCTAAGCAATCATTGAAAATAATGACAATCTTGAAATATACATTTACATCATACATAACGTGTACATACGAAATTTAACAAATTTTCAATCGGATTTCACTAATTGATAAGCTTTTTAATACGATCAACACACAAATTCCTTCGATCCTCATTAAATAATTACAACAACTGTATGAACTGTTGAGAAAAGCCAATAATTACTACAACATGAAATTTTCATCTCAGACACCCGCTGAATCTCCAAAAATTAAAACTATAATCAAAGGCTCGTCTTTCAAAACTTTAGAACATCAAAACTTGTCCAGTTTTGTGATATTGTAGAGATCAAAAACAACGATGATTAAGGAAAAAAAATTGGAACGCGCTCACCCAGTTGATTGTTGGTAACAAGAACATTTTTCATCCAGAGGTGTCCGTAAACCATTCCAAGCTAGAGACACTTTTCCACAAAATCTTTCAACGCCAAATCACAAATCTTCACTAAATCACAATACTGCCAACATTTAACTGAATTACTTAAGTTTCACTATGGTCAAACTCTTTAAAAACTATTATTTTATTAAAATTTTCGCGGACGACCAATTTAATCTGCTCCCGATAAATAGTTCGAAAACTTCGTTTCAATCATGAACCAGTAGGAATAATATTAGTTAAAATGCCAACTGAATCAAAAAGCTAAGGGAAAAATAACTAAGAAAAACACTTAGCTTATTATCAAACCGGATTCTTCCCGAAATTCCACTCTACAAGTAAAACGCAATACTGGCCTGGAGGGCCCAGCACCAACCCTAGCTCCATCACTCGAAAAACATTGTTTTCACGTAGAAATCTAATCGATCGAATCTATTCACGTTTTTTTCACTTCACTTGAGGTCCTTCCAACATAAAATCAGAATTGAATCACATTTTTCGAATTTATTTTTGAAATATCTTCTCCGGAAGAAAATTTTCGACCGACAGAAAAACGACAAAATTGTACGCAGCCTTAATCACCTTCATTTTCTATAACATCAAAAGTACTCAAACATTAGAAGTGAGAAATGAGAATAGATAAGTGCAACGTGGGACGTGAGCAATTTGAAGTGAGTTGCAAGAAATGAGACGTACGACTTAAATAATACCATCAACGTTCATAGCCCTCTCCTAGGAAGTACCGGTGCTGACAAAGACGAATACTACGCGCAGCTGGAACGTGAATACGACCGCTGCCCAAAACATGATAAAGAGATCGTCATGGGGGATTTTAACATTCAGGTCGGCGAGGAGGAAGAATTCAAACCAACAATTGGAAGATTCAGTGCGCACCAGCTGACAAACGAAAACGGCTTAAGACCTCCAAACGAATGGCCGTACGTAGTACCTTTTTCCAGCACCGCCTCCCACACAATCACCGACCAAACAATCACAATCACAGATCGACCACGTTTTGATAGACAGCCGGCACTTCTCGGAAATCATCGACGTCAGATTCTGTCGAGGCGCCAACATCGAGTCAGACCATTATCTGGTGATGGTGAAGATGCGCCCAAAACTCTCCGTAGTGAACAACATACGAAACCGACACCCGCCTCGGTTAACACGTTCGGCGCCATGGGACCAATAAACGGGTGACGGCTCTCTTACGCACGATAGCCGCTCAATTTTGCCACGCGTTCTAAATCTGGAGCTCTCTCGCTTTAGTTTTACGCTCCGAGATTTTTTTTGGACGACGAACATGTTAAATATCGCACTACTAAGCAATCGCTCGTAGCAGCGGTGCCGTTAGAGGGCAAGCTTGAAGCTCCTCTCGAGGACTGTTGGGATACTATAAAGACAGCCCTCAACAGCGTTGCGGAGAACGTCATCGGGCATGTGGGACTAACTCGACGGAACGACTGGTTAGACAAAAATAGTAGGAGGGTGATGGACGAACCATCCGTCGAAACGTGTGCTGCGAGTCCGAGTTTTCTAGGACAAATAGCACTGCCTGGAGGAGGAGGAGCAGTTGCATTATTCCCAGGAAACACGAAAGTTCGTTCAGAAGCTCAACGCATCACATTAAGGCTTCGTGCCGCAAGCCGGAATGTGCCGGGATAAGAAGGCAGGCAACCTGATGGACAATCGTGAGGTGATCAAAGAGTGGAAGCAGCACTTCGCTGAACACCTGAACAAGACGGTGGGGGAAGCTGCATCGTCGGCGTAGCCAACAAAGGCACTGATAAGCTACAACAAAGCCTCTGGCCTGCAGTCCATTTTGACCGCAAAAGTGTGGTTCCTGGCCCACTGTGCTGCGTAAAGGAGCCACTCCACACGATGAGTGAAGTTAAGGAAGCCATTCGTCAACTGAATAGCAACAATTAGGTTGGGAAGGATGGCATCGCAGATGAACTCATCAAAATGAGCCCTGACAAGTTGGCCGATTGCCGAGACCGGTTGATAGTCCCAATCTGGGACACAGAACAGCTACCGGAGGGGTGAAAGGATGGAGAAATATGCCCCATCTACAAGAAGGATGACAAATTGGACTGTGAGAACAACCGAGCGATCACTACTGCCCTCAATGCCGCATACAAAGTGTTGTACCGAATCCGACTCAGCCGCCTAACGCCACCCCCAAACAGATTCGTGGGAAGTCATCAGGCCGGCTCATGGAGGGACGGTCTACGACGGACTAGATCTTCACATTACGGAAATCCTCCAAAAATGCCGTGAACACCAAGTCCCTACGTATCATTTATTCATCGACTTCAAATTCGCATACGACACGATCGACCGTGTCAAGCTATGGAAAATCATGGACGAGAACGGCGTCTTCAGCAAGGTTGCCCGGAAACATTTCTGTGTTTTTTGAGAAAATTAAAATTAAAATTAAAATTAAAATTTGCTCAAAATTCTGTGAAATTACAGATTTTTCTGTAAATTTGGCAACCTTGCCCTCAAGGAGGTTGACCAGACTGATGAGGGCAACGATGGATGGAACGCAATGCTATGTGCGGCAGGGGGCTTCGAAAAGGCGATGGTCTATCTTGCGTGATGTTCAACGTGGCAGTGGGGCACTAGAAGGTGTAATTCGACGAGCGGTGGGAATAATACGGGGCACGATTTTCTCCTGATCCAGTCAACTTATCTTCTTTACCAACGACATTGATATAGTCGGCAGGTCATCTGCAGCGTTGGAGGAGATCTACCAGATCTACCGCAAACTGAAACGCAGAAAGGATTGCGCCTGCGGATCCGAGACCGCCCGAGCTTGCTTGTCTAGTTATAACAAGGTCACGATCGATAGTGATGCGTCGAATAAAAGCCTAATAGGTTGCGCTTGATTGCGAACTATGTGAGATGTGGCTGAAGGCTAGATATGTGAGCAGCGAGAATGCGAGCCAGTGAGCTGCGCCTTAATGCGAGCTGTGTTAGCTGCGTCAAATGCGAGCTAAATAAGCTGCACCGGAATGTGAGCTGCGGCTGATTGCGAGCTATGTGAGCTGCGTCTGAATGCGAGCTATTCCTGATTGTGAGCTGTGTGAGCTGCGCCTGAATACGAGCTAGACACAGTTTTCCCGTTAGTTGGGATTACGTGCCGTGCCGTTATTAAAATCTACCCCCATTCTGATGCGACCAAACTGTGCTGAGGTTAATTTGAGTTTAAAAAGCTCTACAAGCGAGGTTTTGTGCTACAAGAAATTTTGAGCTGAATATGGTTTACCTGGCCAGCAAAATGCTGTAGGGGAGAGTGGGGATACTTGATCCCCTTTTCTTATTTTCACCATATCTTTTTGGAAAAATTTAGCAACTCGTCGTCTTTGATATTTTCTGACAGCTTGTAATTTCAAGTTTCTACGCTCCAAAAATTAGAACGATACTTGAACCCGTTGATGAACTACAAGCATTTTCGTGGGAGCAAAAAAATTGCGATTTTCTGAAGTTAGGGGAGACTTGATCCTCTATTGAAGGAGACTTGATCTTTTATTCAGGATGCCCTAATTCTTGTATAAAAATCAAACAAAACCCCTAGATAGAATGTTCATTGACTACTTTGGTCATGTTTGTTCTCATTTCACAATTTATAGCAGACATAAGAAGGAAATTCTATAACTTTGTCTCAACGCTACTAACATTGCTTACTTAAAGGCGCTATTTTTTATAATTAAGAGAAAATTAATTTTTTTTGCTCTTTTCTTCAGACAATTGTTTGATAAATATTAGTTTTTGGTTAAATATTAGTAATTTCGTAATCTGCAATCATAACGATCAATTCAGAAGAAGAATATGCCGTTTGGAAGGGGGATCAATTGTACCCAACTCTAGGGGATCAATTGTACCCATAATCAACATTTTAGAAAACTTTTTCTGAAAAAAGTTGAGAGTTTTCAATTACTTTGAAAATATGGCATTATGAAGTTCATTTTACGCTCGAACGATTGATACATAGGAACAAATATTTTTTTCATAATTTTCCCATGTAAGGAACATTTTAAAGTGATGAAAAAAGATCTTCAAGTTACATTTTGTGAAATTTTATAAACAAAGTTCAATTACTCAAACAATTATTTTGTTAAAAATTTTAAAACTACAAGCATTGTTATTTTGCTCATTTTGGCACATTTTTCTGAACATTTGATCTTTGTAAGACATTCCAGTTTCGAGATATAGCTAAGGAATCAAGTATCCCCTGGGATCAAGTATCCTCATTCTCCCCTACTTATTTTAGAGTAACAAGGTTCGGCGCGCTTGCATGCTGATAGTGCTGCGTTCAGTTGAAATCTTCAGCAATTACATCGTGTCTAGTTTTGTCGCGCTTAGCAGGTCTTATTTTGATTGCTCAATGATCTTGTATTATTCACATGCGAGTAGGGGAGAGGCGGGTAATATGCGCATATTAAGGAAAACACTCATTTTCTCCCATATTCCGATAGATAGGAGCCTGAAAACTATATGCACATGAGCGGACATCTGTTTTCTATACGTAAGAGCAATTTTTCTGTTAAAATCTCTTACAGTTTTTGTGAAAATAATTTTATAATAAAAGAAGTCAAAATAGCAGATTTCCGAAACCGGCGGGCTAAATGCGCATATTTATGTTTTAAGCTATATTTCATTTACACTCGCAATATTTTGAAATTATTTAATTGAAAATGGTAGAAACGGATGTTAGGCATACGTCAAGACTGAAATTTTGGTGAAATTTTTTGCATCACTAGTTCTTTTGCATGAAACATAGTTAAGTATGCCATATGGCCATATTTCATGGTAATATTTTGTTCATATTGTATTTTTATCGGATCATTATGAAATTCTTCTTTTTTCGCTGTAAGATCGTGATTTGAGCGTAGATTTAATGTTTAAATGATAGAAAGTAAAAAATTTATAACAATAATCTATTTTTCTTGATATAGGCATTTAACCTGCCTTGATATGGGCATTCAGAACCTGTCTCGTATTCCAATATCTTATCATCTACAACTTTGCCAAAAGCTTCAATTTGTTGAATTTCCGATTTCCAGATGAATAAGAAAGAAAAACCATTAAAATTTTTGTTCACAGAATCTATACGCACGATAATTAAAATTCAATATATTATATCAAAACTGACAAAAATCTTGTTTGAATTTTTAAATTTTTTCGACTTCATATAACAATTTAATTTTTTCATGCCATGTGTTAAAAGCGTACTACCCTCAAACTGCACTGATTAGATATGATGAATCTCTAGCCATATCGTCAATCGGCTGTATGCGCATATTACCTAACATGCGCATTTAGGAACACTTCCCCCTAAAATACGTTTGGAAATATTACCAAGCGGGTCAGAAGATACAACGCTCAAGAATCTAATGCTTTCGAATATAAGAAGATCAATATAATTGCAAACAATCTATGGAGATCAAAAGAAAAAGCATTTGCAAAGCAAATAATCTGGTCTTCTATATTTGGGAAAACTATTTTCTTTAGAGTCTTAAAGTGTTTAACATTTTTGATTGCAAAACACGGAGAATTTGTAAGTCGAAATCCTATAGGAACTGGTTTTAAAGGATTTACCATTCCGATGCTTTTGATCATACAGTTGTTTTTTCAAGTTCAAGACTAGTCGTGTGTTACATGTTTTACAAACATGAAATTTATTGCATGCTATTGTGAAAATGTTTAAGAGAATTTTGGAAGCTTTTCAACAGGTTAACACTTAAAATTAATGGATTGATGAGATAGTATTTTTGTATAAAAATAAAATCTATGTTGCCAATCGGAAAACTACGGAAAAAGTGTAGAATGAAAATTAGCAGGTAATACTCCAAGCAAGAAAAAAACAATTTCATGACAGAAAGAAGTAGGGAAGATATATATGTTTTACAAAACTACAGAAAAAGTGTAGAATGAAAATTAGCAGGTAATACTCCAAGCAAAAAAAAATCTATTTCATGACAGAAAGAAGTAGGGAAGACAACAGCTGACTGCTTTTTTTTTCACTATTTTTAATGAGAGGAGGGTGAATGTGTGGGCCAAGCTCAACATGATGAACCGTGTTTGATTAGAGCATTACTTTCCTATGCAAAGCCGCTCATATGAATGCTGTCTATCGCTGACGCTCTTCACGTTGTTATACATCGCTTGCATAACAAATCTCTCCAATACCTACACTTCAATGAGGTATAGGCATTGAGTAGGATTTCCACAGATATTGCTCGAGGAGTATTCGAGCGACGAGCTTCACAAACTATTTTTGCGGCGTGTAGGAGAACGGAGTGAGGAGGCGAAGGAGCTCGCGCGACTGAACGGCAAATCAGTTGATGATCAGACGTTGTCGAGATCACGGGTATGAAGTATTCATTTGAAACCCGAGAAAAACACACTGAATTGTGCGCTGAAATTCACCAGATGTGCAGAAAAATTCATCAGATGTGCGGCAGAATTCATCAAGTGTGCACAAAATTCACCCAGTGTGCGGCAGAATTCATCAAGTGTGCACAAAATTCACCAAGTGTGCGGCAAAATTCATCAAGTGTGCAAAAATTCACCAGATGTGCGTTTTGTTAGACAGGGAGCACTTTCGGAGTGGAAATCTTTTTGATTTCCATTTACATGGGATTCGATGATCATTTCATACGGGTGGTCGAGATAACACCTTTATCTCATGAGCTCTTCAACAATAAAGTGCGGTTTTGAGTACCCTAACCACGTGTTCTACGATGGCCGACAGTTTAGTTAAAAACACGTTGTCGTTTCTGTTCCCGGATGGAGCACCAGGACCAAGTTTGTACGAAGTGGCCCGTTTTGTAAAAGCGTTTGCAGCAGATAAGCTATCTATGGAATCGACATACAAGATAGCAGAAGAACGCCCACTCTTCATACAGATCAAATCGGAAGAAGCTTTCAAAGATGCGGTGGCGCAAAATCCACAGGATCACAGTTTCGAATATTCCACTGGAGAAACTGTTACGTTGACGATGGGTGTGGCTGGAGGCATCACAAAGTATGTAAGGGTCTTCGATTTACCACCGGAGGTTACCGATTCCGACATAACCGCAGTTTTGTCAAAATATGGACATGTGAAACGACTTGTACGGGAGAAGTTTCCAGCCGATCTTGAACTAGATCTTTTCACCGGTGTCCGAGGCGTCTATATTGACGTTAAAAAAGAAATCCCAGCATATCTCTACTTCCTCAATCGAAGGGGACGGCTGTACTATGAAGGCATAAAGAAAAAGTGTTTCCTTTGCAAGTCTGAGGGCCACCTAAAGGTTGAGTGCCCTCAAAATAAGAACAAAACCAGACCAAGCGTCATTTCCAGCAAACGAACAGAGAAAATTCCAGACGAAAAAGTATCTTTGGATAAAAACAAGCTAGGAGCGGAAGCTGAGTGCAGTTATTCGGAAGTTCTCAAATCTACGATGCAAAAGAAACCAGAATCAGGTCTGTCACCAAAATGGTCCAACCGGAATCTCGAAAGTCATCCAGTGAATCAGACGTTGATACAGATATGGTAGAAGTCGAAAGTGGAAAAACGTGTTTGAAAAGGCAGCTCTCAAAGGGATCTCACGGAAGTTCGACAAATGGTACCGATGAGGAAGGGCACACTCGTACTTCGGGAAGAAGTAGGAGCCGTCGCTCAAAAATGAACACACTTGAGACAATCTCCACAAAGGTTTGTGCAGTTCGTGCAAGAGTTCGTGCACAATCGGATTCCAAAACTTGAAGCAAGATTAGGAAAATTTTCAAGTTAGTTCAGAAGAAAATGTAGTTTGTAGCATAGTAATATTGTGAACAATTTTCAAATATATGTTTGTAATTTGGAATAAATAAAAAGAAATTTGAAAAGAAAAAAAACCCCAGTATTCAGAAAGTGGCGAAGGCTGGCCGGATATGCTGGGCAGGACATGTTGGGAGAATGCCGGACGACTGTCCTGCAAAACAAGTGTTCGCTGCCAATCCGGTAGGCAGGCTTCCGAAAAGTACTGCCGAACGACAGTATTCTTGCGAACGTCGCACATCCACTTCGGTGAAAGCTTTCCGAATATTTCTTCCCCGACAGTTTTAAAAGGCGCATTCGTGCGATGTACAACGACGCCTTGGTTTACCTCATGCGAAAGTTTGCTCGTGGATATGATAGCCTTTGAAGCTCCGTGACAGTTTTGGGGAAATCTTCGTGACAGTTTTCAATGCGTTAAACTTCGCATTACAGTACTGCTAATAACGTCCGACTGTAGCCGAGATTCGCATTGGATCATCATCGGCTCACGCTCGGGTCGATTTAATTTAGAATTGACGAACTTCTGCTTGAAGCTCAAGCTAGCTACTGCGGCTGGCTATCCTTACGTTATTAGTTGGTTTACACGCATTGATCCGTGTTGTTTTCCAGCCTGATATTGGATGTCGTTTATGAATAATACAGTTCAAGATTTTAGATTTCAAATTGAAATATGCGATTTCAGATTTCAGATAAAAATTCGGATTTCAGATTCATACTTCAGATCAAGATTTTAGATTCCAATTTGGATTCAAGTTTAGGATTTAAATTTCAGATTCAGCTTTGCAGACTCAGATTTCAGATTTAAATTTAGGGATCAAATATGAGATTCAGATTTCAGATTCAGATTTAAGACTCAGATTCTAGAAACGGATTTCAGATTTTAGAATCAGAAACAAATTCAAATTTAAAATTTAGATTTAAGATTGAAATTTTAGACTCAGATTTCAGATTCAAATTTTAGATTCAAATTTCAGATTCAGATTTCAGATTCAGATTCCAGATTCAGATTTCAGACACAGATTTCAGATTAAGATTTCAGAATAGGATTTCAGATTCAGATTTCAGATTCTGTTTTCAGATTCAGATTTCAGATTCAGATTTCAGATTCAGATTTCAGATTCAGATTTCAGATTCAGATTTCAGATTCAGATTTCAGATCCAGATTTCAGATTCAGATTTCAGATTCAGATTTCAGATTCAGATTTCAGATTCAGATTTCAGATTCAGATTTCAGATTCAGATTTCAGATTCAGATTTCAGATTCAGATTTCAGATTCAGATTTCAGATTCAGATTTCAGATTCAGATTTCAGATTCAGATTTCAGATTCAGATTTCAGATTCAGATTTCAGATTCAGATTTCAGATTCAGATTTCAGATTCAGATTTCAGATTCAAATTTCAGATTCAAATTTCAGATTCAGATTTCAGATTCAGATTTCAGATTCAGATTTCAGATTCAGATTTCAGATTCAGATTTCAGATTCAGATTTCAGATTCAGATTTCAGATTCAGATTTCAGATTCCAGATTTCAGATTCAGATTTCAGATTCAGATTTCAGATTAAAGTTTCAGTTTCGAATTTCAGATTCACATTTCAGATTCAGATTTCAGATTCAGATTTCAGATTCAGATTTTAAAATCAGATTTCAGAGTCAGATTTCAGATTCAGATTTTAGATTCAGATTTCGTATTTAGATGTAAGATTCGAATTTCAGATTCAGATTTCATGTTCCAATTTCAGATTCGGATTTCAGATTCAGATTCAAATTTCAAATTCTAATTTCAGATTCAGATTTCAGTTTCAAATTGGAGATTTATATTTCAGATTCAAATTTAAGATTGAGATTTCAGATTCTTATTCAAATTTAATATTGAGATTCCAGGTTCTAATTTTGAGATCAGGTTTCAGATTCAGATTTCAGAGAAGGGTTTTATATTCAGATTCGGATTAAAATTTTTCATTCAGATTTCTAGTTGAAGGTATCAGGCTTAGATTTATGTTTCAGGTTCAAATTTCAGATTGAGATTCAATATAAGAACTCACTTCGAGATTTTCACCCCAAAATGATTATTTCTACGATTATTTAATTTATGTTCCATGGTTCCCATCACTTGCCTTTTATATTCGTTTTTAACAATTCGTTTTCTCAATTTTTTTTCATTTTTTCTTATACTCAAACAAATTCTAGAGAAAAATTATAACGGCCAAGTTTCCCTTCGAATCGACACAAAAAATGTGTTCCATCCCAACCCACTTCTCCCGTGAGTGAAATATTTCTAAGGCTATGATTCTGAATAAAAAATAAAAATAAAATAATAAAAAAGTATTAAATTGTACGATTGAATTCATGTCTTTTTAAGGTTTTTTTTCGAAGGTAATTACTATAACAATTTTCGCATAACCTTCACCGAAACCACACATCGCGTTACGCCTCGGTCGTATGCTGCTGCTCGGTTGGAATAGATTGCTCGTTCGGTCTATTCGAATCGAGCAGCAGCACCAGCAGCATACGACCGGGCATGGAAACGGTATGGGCATGACAGTCGCCCGTGACAGTCCTGCGCAAAACTGTCACGCCCTACAGCCGACAGTTAGGATGAAATTATTTGCGAAACAGGAGGCATGAAAGAATGAAAATCGAACTGTCGGTTCGGTTCGCTACAGCTTAAAGCACAACACTTTCGGCAGCGCAAGCTTTAGCCGATTGTTCAGATACAATCTTCGTTCCCGAACGTGTGCGACGTAGCCGAAGCGTTTTTATTCGTCACCGACGGTACAGCAGCGAACCGAGTGGAAAGGCAAACCGAGACAGTTTGTTCGGCGAAGAAAAAGCTGTCATCGCAATGCAGTACTTTTGGGAAGCCTGCCGGTAGGAACGAGACTAGCAACGACGCAGCGAGGTGATTAGACCAAATGAAGTGTGATGTGGCGTATGTTGGATGCCCAAGAAGTTGGAGATCGGTTGCCATAGACCTATTCGTTAATTGAAGGAATATTGTTCATCAGATTATGACGTGAGACGGAAAACCATGTAAATAATTAAATAAAATGTGTTAAGTCATTTCTGTCAGACGCTCTAGAGCTTATTTCTTTCTATTACGATTTCTTTGCTAGTCTCCAGCAAAATTGAAATCAGGGAATTTGCTAAGGTTCTTTTATTAGCATAACATGGGCAGAAAGTATTTGATTGAAACAGAAAAAGTGGCTTTCTCGAACAAAAGTTTACCATTTTCCCATTCAAAAATTCTGTGTGCTTTAATCTAATTTTAAAAATCTGAAAATTTGAGCTTAAAGAAAAACATTTTGAGCGTTGAAGTTTAAAAATTTAAATTTTACACAGCATAGTGTACCCTAGAATTTAATAAGAAAAAAAAATGGTTGCCTGAAATACCACACATTATTTGGAAACTAATGATCACTGTTTCCAAAGAAGCTCACTCATTTATTTATGTCACTATCAATTGTTGGTCTGTTACAAAAAAAAATACTAAACAATTCTTTTTCAATTAATCTCTTGGATATTTCCGCACAGCCGGTTTTCTAGTCGGAGGGGTAGGAACATCCCGGATGCAGATGGCTTCGTCCTCCCGATGGCAGGCGTTATTGATGACGTCAAAAATCAGCCGCGGACCACACTGCCTATCGTGGTGCGTTTCATCGATGCACAGAATGTACCGGGTACAGTCCTCCGGATTCGGGTGGAACGATATTCCGGTGTTTCCAAAGCAGGGACTGCCCATTGCCGCACTGCTGCCGCCCATCAGCAAAACAACAACCAGAGCAGCTGCTCCAAGCCGAAGTCGATACACTGGAAATCCAAAGGTTTCTATACTAAACTATATGATTATCTATCTCTATATTAATGGACTTACTCGTTCAAGAAAAAATCACTTTCTTATGTTCGTCGTTCGTCAATTATTTGGAAATGATAGACGAAATTGCAAACAATTTCGTTTTATTGGCTCAATCAATCTTAGAGGTTTGACGGGCCAAAACATCTGATACCAGCACTATCAGTATGTTATGGCTACCATTTTTATCGTTTAGATAAAAATGACATGCTTCGGATTCCCTGTTGCGAAATTAAATTTCAGGAATTCCATTTTTAATTATACTGAAAGTGGTTACAATTAGGCACAGTTTCTTTTTAAGTTCTTTAATCATCATCAGTATCTTTATTAGCGTTCTAGAAGTTCAGTGTAAGTACTTGTATAGCTTTAAAATAAATCCTTTGTAAAGGATATGATAGTATGAGAATCAAAACAGAGGCTTATCATGTTTTTTTTTTTAGAAAAGTGAACTGTTATCATTTAACATTGTCTAGGTCACTGTCTAGACAATTTCGATGATTCTAGAATGTGACGCGTGTTCTTGCCAATTTATCTTGAAATTTTCAAACTATTGATAAACGCCATTGCCGCAGCCCGTGGCGTAGAGGATAGCCTTCCAGTCTTCTAAGCCAACGGTCATGAGATCAAATCCCGGTCACGGCATACATAGTACACTTTCTGTGGGTTGGTGGTTTTAGCATTTGTAAGATGCTAGCCATCATATCCTCGAAAGATGTACGCTTAGAGTTAAGTGAAAGGAATCTCTTCGAGGAAACATTAAGTTTCATTGAGATCCTGTATGTGTTTGTGTTCGTTTTTTTAAAAAAAAAACGTTCCTGTTGTTACGCAATCTACTGCATTCGATAAGGCATTGTAGAAAAATTCGGTCGAATCTCCAAAATCAAACTTCGCGATAGTATTTTTTTAATTTCTCAGAAATCCACAAAAGGAGGGTCATAAATAACAACAAGAGTTTTTTTGACTAAAGAGAGTAAAGTTCTCACTAATATCGAAAAACATTTTAAGAAATACATTAGCGAAGGTATAAGTTAAAATATTTACTTCAGAGTTCATACAAAGCCACAATTTGTGAAGATTTATCCAAATACTTCATCTATAGTCTTATGTTCAACAACAGAAAAAGGTAAATCGTGAGAAGTGAGAATGTGAGGAGAGACGTGCAATGTGAGGCGTGAGACGTAAAAAAATGTGACATGAATCTTGAGAGGCAAAGGATGCAAGACATGAAAGGTGAGACGTAAGATGTGAAATCTTAAACCACCGAAACGTGAGACATGAAACATGGGGCGTATAACGAACGGATATAAAATGTGAGACGTGAGGTTTAAGAGATAAGAGTTTAAACGTTACAAAATGTGATGTAACAAATGAGAAGGAAGGCACGAGACGTGAGAAATTGAGGTTAAACATTAAACGTGAGACGGTTAAATGTAAATCACATGAAACATAAGTTTTGAAAGCGGTGAGGTCTAAAACCTGAGGAGTGAGATTTGATACTAGAGGCGTGAATTTCAAAACAGGATAAAGTTAATCGTTTTCCACTTGTTGGTCGCTTCTATAAAATAGGCGTCATATACCAAACGAACATATTGGCTACTGGGAGAAGTTGAAGAATTGCTTCTAACACACTTTCTCAGCTTTTGTTCAACCATTCGCTACCATCACGCTCGAATTTTAGTAACCATCTATGGTTCTTAAATAACAATTTTTTACCTTTTTCTTAGTTATGTTATTTGATGATTTCTCTGTGAGAACCCATAAAATGACATCGCAGGGAGAAGTCGAAAAATGGTTATTTTTTTTAACATAAGAAACAAGGACGGAAGAGTTGTTAAATGGTAATTATTCAAATCAAATTCGAATTTCTGAGGGCAAGCTTTAAAGATGGTTATTTTTCGTTTCAGTTGCATCTGAAATGTAAAAGATCATGATTTTTTAGCACCTAGAGATTTGCATTTTACCAGATAGTTTTTAAGGGGCAAATAAAGTTTGAAAATATCTAAAAATAATGTTTACGGCATTTTAATAAAAGTCCCATATATCTCCGGCTACGATAGTCATTTTTCCGATGATAAGCTGCACCACCTCCTCCTCGTCCTCCCCGATTCGGGCCATTTGGTTCTCGATCTTTCAAGAACCCTTCGTCATTACGATCCCCCCTGAAATAGGACTTCAGCTGCTGCTGCTGCAGGCATTGATGCGATCTTTTTACCTTGTTCTGCTGATGGCTCCGTGGCAATAATTGACTCTTCATTTGCATATTCGTGTCACGCATTCCCTACGACTACGATTATAATGCTTAAACTTATTTTCTTTTTGAAAAAAACACCCCCGGCTGCAAAAGCAATCATTTCCAAAATGGTGATAAATAAATACCAATTTTTTTAAACAATTTGGCGCTTAATGCTCGAGAATTACCAAAATGGTCAAAATTATTTCTAGAAATATTGTTAAAAAATTACCAAATTACCAATTACCAAAAAAATACCATTTTTGTTCTAAAACGTGTTTTTCTTTGAAATTTCTGCCATTTGCACATCATTTTTCGATACATTCGTTCATGTGTCGTCACAAAAAAATCCAATATGGCTCTCGGCACAACCTTATCAAGGTTCCCAGACAACCAGAAGTCGTATTTAATTTTGAAGATCATATCGTATAGAATGTTATTTAAACTCATTTTCGTATATCTGCACCTACAATGTGCGGCCCATGCATATACTTTATCGTATTTAAATGCATTGCATGATTTTATTACGACAAGAAAAGAGACTCGTACTTATGTACATATGAACTCAACCACTGTGTACGACAATTCGCAAAAAAAATCCGTGAAACGATCGATATACGATGATCAGCCGTGATTGACAGATTTTGTCGTGCTATGCATAAAATAATTCAAAATTAGGATTTTTTAAACATGAAATACGATTTATATTATAATAACAACCAGGTGTTAGATCTTAGCAGAAAGTGCATTTTTCTATCAAACAAGATTGCTAAAATGAGAGATTATATTTTAAAAAGAAAAAATATAAAATGTCGAAAGAGCGGTAGCTACAGTCGATAAGTTCAGCGATACAAAAGAACTAAGGTATCTGCTGGTAATAAAAGTTCTCCCCAGAGTGTTCACATTGAGCGCGGCGGCGAAACATTTCTATCCGAAATTCAGGCCAAAGCTGTATCCAATATCATAAGTATGTTTCAAAAGCATTATTCACTCTGTGATAGCATAAATGTTTGTTCTAATATTTGTTTAAATTTCGTGAATATATTTTTGACTGAAACAATAACATTTATCGTTATTTAAACAAAACTTGTAAACTGAAAAACACAAAATAAGCTCACAACTCTGCTTGCCACTTGAAGATATATGCTTTACAATCGTATATAACTGCATTGATTCGTAATAATGTGCATGCAATCGTATACCTAAGCAAATTAATTCGCATGTCTGATTTTCTTAAAACGTATTTGCTGGCAATCGTACAGAAAACAAATAAGTTCAATAAAATCGTTTATGATAATGAGTCATCGATGATTGGAATCGTACTTAAGACGGCTTCAAAATGTTGGACTATTTTTAGATCATCGATGACGTGTTCTACGATTTAAAAGGTTTTAGTTATAGAAATATGCTTTTGGTTTAATGCTTTTTAGGCAAATCCCCTTGAATTTATATATTCCAGATAGCGTCGAGGAACCATCATGAGCTGCAAGATCGTATCGTCAGGGGATGGAGTCCAGGTACTAGAATAACTTCATGAACGTTGAAAAATTCAGCAATCAGGCAAATCATAAATTGTACGATATAAACATGAATTTGACAGCAAAAAACGCATTTCTTTGAAATAATGTTATTTTTATTCAACTGACGAAAAATGAGAGCCCTGCACTCAAGTCGCAGAAGACGACCAAATAAGTCGTCAAACTTTCCATATTGTTACGAAAAATGTCGTATATAAAGATTTTCCCAATCGCATATTGAGCAAAGACCTACAAGATTACAACCTCAATCATCTATATGATGATGTAAATTGTCATAGTATGATCCAAAAAGAATCAGTGTAGTCGTAAATGATTCGCATGACAAATCGTGCAAGTCGTAATTCAATACAATCCAAATTAAGAATATGTGTGCTAATGTACCTATATGGCCTCCAAAATGATACGTATACACTGGTTTTGCTGCATAGGGCGTTTGCACAGTGCATTAGTATAAGTAAGCCGTTGGGCAAACAAATGTGACAGCCCCATGTTAAATGAATACAAATCGACTAAAAAAAGATATTTTTTGAAGAATGAATGAAAACTATTGAAAAGTTTCTTATGTACAACACATTTTTCCAAAGCTAGATCAATTTTTGACTTGATTGTGATTTTTTTCCAATTTTGAGTGAAGTTCTTTAACAAAAATTAAGACTTTGTACAGGATATGAGCGTTTTTAGTTAAAGCAGAACAAATATTGCTCAAGGCGAATGAATTCAGAATTTAAGGCCTCTATAAAATAAACAAAACAAACAAAACAAACAAATATTGCTCAAGTTAATTAATCAATTTCGTGACGAAAACTCTCAACATCATCTTCCTGGTTCCACCCAAAAACCAGATAGACCCAAAAACGTGAACAAAGGATCCGGGGGAACCGTTGAATGTGCTTTACAATGATGGTTGGCTTGTTTTGTATTTTTTGTTTTGCCTGGTTTTCCACTGATATCCAATAAAATAATCGCAGAATCGTTTCCACTTGTTAGCAAATGATCCGAAATATACTTTTTGAATGTTTTTTTTTAGAGAAATTGAGCATTCATTTAAGGAAAAACCTACATTTTGGTTGAATTTTGTTTTTTTCGCATATAAAAACCTCTTATGTGTGCCCAACAGACCTCTTGTATGTGTGTGTAGCAAACGCCCTATTGTATGCGATATGTTTGTACGTATACTTGCACGTTTATTTGTGTTGCAAATTCGAAATATCAAACAAATGGTTGTCTGGGTTGCCGGAAAAAAATCTGTGTTTTGACGAAAAAAAATTCGGTGACTTCACCCAAAAATTCTGTGACGGTTTTTTGTGATGCCTGAATTTTATTCAAAATTATGTAAAATTGCTTTTTTTTTTAATTTTACTTAAGAAAAATCAATCAATCATACAAATTTACAAGTTACAATCATACAACAAAGAAAATAACCAAAAATTTCTTTTCACATAAAAAATTGAATTTTGAAAAATACGTGCAAAATTTTTAAATTCTGTGAATATTTCTAAAATTCTGTTTTCTGTGACACAGATTCTGTGACGCAAATTGGCTCAAAATTCTGTGAAATTATAGATTTTTATGTGATTTCGGCAACCTTGTACCTTATTTAATTATTCCTTGGCTGCATGCATG
Source organism: Uranotaenia lowii (assembly GCF_029784155.1). Lineage (NCBI taxonomy): Eukaryota > Metazoa > Arthropoda > Insecta > Diptera > Culicidae > Uranotaenia > Uranotaenia lowii. Next base: position 24,242,835 of record NC_073692.1, read on the forward strand.
ATGGCGGCTAAATTGAAAAGAGAGGGAAATTGTTGTTTGCCATTTTTTTTTGTGATTTTTTTTTTCAGCTTGAGTATGAAGTGTAGAGTTGATTTAATCACGAATTAGATTTATGTTGGCCAAAATAAAATTAAAAAAAAAAGATCATTTATCCTATTTACACTTTACATAAAATAACCTTTGATAAGAGGCATTTTGGTCGCTTAAGAACGACAGTCGCAACAACAAAAAACATCACCCAAGGAGAAAAATTGGTGTCAAACATCGGACAAACATTGGTCATTTTTGTTTTGTTAATGGGCCTTCTTCACCCAGATTCCTGATTTAAACTTGAGCCACGATATTTTTTCAGTGCTTTTTAGCAATAAATTGTTTGTTGAAATGGGCGCCAAGAACTTTCAAATCCTGCCACCAGGAGCGTCACAATCTGGGCAAAAAAGTTTGTACAAATTCTAAATGAGGCAAGCGTTCAAAATAGTTATAATTTTAGCTTCAAATCTGCAGCGTTTACACGTTTCGATAATTATTAAATTTCAAAATTCATTGGTTTGGGAGTATGTCTATAAAGTTCTGGACTTTTTGGCCTTAATTAAGCGCTTAATCCACAATCCAACCCAGAAACTAAATGTATTCCAAATTTAAATCGAACTGTTCAAAACCGTTAGTTTATTCAATGACTGAATGATAGAAAAAAGTTAATATTATGGAAACAAATGTACGAAATCAATATAACATCCCCAAGGTAAAAATATGTACAAGAAACCATTCATCAAAAGGGGGAAATGGAATCGAGAATAAGATTCAACCACCACTGGGTAGCATCGAACAACTAAAGGCGTCCTTTCCGGCCTTGTGGTTCGAGTCCGAGTAAAAATTTTCATCCTGTCTCCATTGACTTTTTGATCCGAAATCGCATCCCATATCACCACTACTGCCTAAGGCTGATAAATTGACTTGTAGATGTCGAAGCTTTTGTGTTTGGTCTTGCCGGATGGCAAACGCACGATTAATAAGCAATAACTTAAGCTCACAACCAAGAATACAAAAATTCCAACACAAAATCAAATAAAAGATTTTAGATTTTGGTTTTTAGGTTTTGATTAAAAAATCCAGAGCTTTAAATTTGAAACTAATTTCAGTTCCTTAACTTATTTTCTTAAATGCTTGTTCAACTAGATGTTAAATGTTATTTTATGGATTTCACCTTTATTAAGTCTGTAAAGGCTTAATTGGCAATAATGATGTATAGTCTTCGAATGATTGATATAATTTACTCTTATATATGAGAGCCTTCTTGGTTGAATAATTCAACTGAATCAAAGCAATTGAAAGATTCCGTTTAAATCAACCACTGTACAAGAAAAGTTCAGATACCGCAGCGGTATCATACCGGTATTTCGATAGCAATTTACTATCTTCTTCAGTGAGCGTAATCGAAAACGCTCACTAAAGAAGATAGTTGCTATTGAAATACCGGTATCTGAACTTTACTTAAACCACATCCATGTAACTTATCGAAAATCCTTTCTATACGCTCAGTGCTGCTCCCTTCTGAGTGGGGGTATCATAACAGGCGGCGAAAATAGCTTGTACACCCTCTTTACTACCTAATAGTTCGAGTCTTTGATAACGTAAACTTCGAAAAAGGTTAAAAAAAATCAAAGTAGCCGTTGTTTGAATTCGTTTTGGTAGCATAAATTTCAAGAAGTCATTCAACCAAAATGGGCCGCAAAAACTGTGCAGTTGTTGGATGTTTTGCTTCCAAATCCGGAATAGCAAAGAAAACATTCTTTCGTGCATCTGGTAAAGGCAGGTAAGTGTTCTATTTTCAAAATTGATAAAATTCGGTTACATTGAATAATCTCGAACATTTCAGATCATTTGAGTGCTGGAAAAAGTTTAGCGGCAATCCAGACATGAAGCCTCACCACTTAATCTGCGAGAATCATTTCTCAGAGGATGATTTTTTTAATAAATCCAACCATTCCCAAGGGTAGGTAGTTTTTTTGTACGAAGAAACAACCGGACATTTTATGATTTTTAGCCTTATTCAAAATGCGAAACCAACACTTAATGGCCCGAAGATTGTTGAAAACGTATTCGAAGCCAAAGATTTTCCACCAGTTTTACCGGATGCTAATGATATTCCTCGCGAAGTCGAAAGCTACCATGGTAAGATATATTCGAAAATTTTAACGTTTTGAATGTATCCTTATTTCCTTGAAAACCACTTACTTAGAACGATTTACAGTATGTACCTGAATGGTTTTCCCTGATATCAATGTTTTTTACAAAGTTTGAAGTTTGAATTTTGAGAGCCCCAGAAGGCCCACTAAGGTAAATTATTTATGTTCTGTTTAAAGCAACGCAAAAACAAATTTAGGCTTTCTAATTGCTACTAGAATAACTTAACTCAACGAAATAATCAAAAATATTCTTCAGCTTGTAAAGAATGTAGATGTCGATATTGTACTGACTGCCAACCATAATAACTTTGAATGCGATTTGTTTTCCCAAGACACACTTTGGTATCCTTAGTAACATGGGTGAGTTTTGTTGCCCCAACTCTTTAGATGGCGTTGCGAACATCGGATATCCATATAGAAGAATGTATGTTCGCTGCAAAGCCCACTTCTTTATCTTGAAGTGACGGTATCTTTGCTTAAACCGTGGTTGTTTCGATTGCTTTGATTCAGACGATGAAATTTAATCAAATCTGGATAAATTCTTGAGATAAAAAGGCATATTTTATAGCTATTATACTTACGGTATTTTATTCCTGAGAAGTTTTTGGTGTTTTTCTCACTGCAAATATATGCTTTCCCTTTTACTTTTCTCCAAAGATGATTTAAGTTAATTGTACACGATTGTCACTACTTTAAGAATGATTCAATCCGTTGTCTGGCTCTGTGCCAATTCAAACAAACGCCGGTCGGAGGCTGCGAGATGAGAATAATATCCAACAAATTACGTAGCACGAAATTCCCGGCGATATAAGCGCTCACTCTCACCCAGGCTTACACTCACTTTTGATCGAAACACTCAGCATCCGATCGGATGCTTACACAGCTGAATATTGTATTAGTTTTTCCAAGCCGCATGACAGCATGAAAATTTGTTTTTTCTAGAATAATACCAGCATCAGGATTTAGCTTAACGAATCGAGCAAAAGAACCGGGATGTCTATTGGAATTTCACCGGAAGCGACTTAGTCAACCAAAATACCCAGATTCAGTCCTTTCAATGAATGGATCAGCCTAGAGGACACAGTAACCTTTTACACTAATGATGACCGTCGGAATTTCAGCACGGAAACTCAAAGCAGCATCTCCCCACGAGACGCAACAGCATCCCACGAGTACGACGCAATTAAAAGCACTTGCAAATCACTAAGCCCTTCCGAGATTACTCATTCACAATTGGGAAGGAAAAAAAATACAACCGCGGAAGCAAACCACGGATCACGAATAAGTTAACGACCATCTCGGGATGGTTGTTAGAAGGAGTCTGCGAACAACGAACGCGAAATCTGAACTTTTCGTGAAGGGAAGGAAACTTTTTCCACAGGTTTACTGGGGAGAAAAAAAAATCAAACGGAAACGAGTGGAAAATGAAAGCGTTTGAGTCATTGGGGCTCACAAGCTTTGGAACCGGCATGAATGTTTCGGTTGATGAAGGAGCTTTTGGTTGACTGTATGTGTGTGAGAGAGAGTGGAAAAGTTAACAAGTAAATTTTTATTAGGTGGCTTCAAGAAAAATAAATACAGTTTTAAGATTTGATATCTAACAACAATTTAAAAAGCTTCAAGTCCGTAAAACTAGCCTTTGTAGGGCTGTATTTTGTTGTCACAGTGAGTAGTATTGTCATGTAAAGCGAGCTTCAAATAATATAGCCTTTGTTGTGCTGAGGTGTGTTGTTCCAGTGAGTAGTATTGCGTCATGTGATTTGAGCAACACAGAGTAGTAGCCTTTAGAACTGAGGTTTGTTGTCACATTGAGTAGTATAGTGGTATGTAAAGTGAGCAACACAAAGTAGCCTTTGTAGGACTGAGGATTGTTGTCACAGTGAGTAGTATGATGTCATGTGAAGTAAACAACAAATAGTAGCCTTCGTAGGCTGGTAAATGGTGGATAATTTGCAACATGAGACCCCATAGTGGTCATATCACCTCTTATTAACAACTCATATCTCTACTTCCCGGCGGTGCCGGCTGGGATGCGAGTAACCTAAGCAGAGATCGGGTACCCAACCCCGGTGGATGCTTTGGTCGCATGTAGACTGAGAAGGTGGTCGCACGCGTCTGTGACCCAGGTCAGGGGCGGCATGCAACAACAACCGAGCGTCTGTTCTCCAGGTCAGGGGCGGTTCAAGCAGCGTCTGTCTCGCAGCGAGCGGCTGAATTTACGAAATGCAGCTCCCGCCAGCTCGATTCATAAAATTGTTACGAAATCCGAAAGAAATTACCGACCTGAACTTTGGCGACGACTTTTAGCACGAAAACACGGACACGAATTGGAACTTGGAATGTTTATACCCTTGCCCAACAAGGCAAGCTGGCTCAACTTGCTAGAGAAGCTAGCCGCCTCAAGCTTGAAATTCTGGGACTGAGCGAAGTCCGTTGATCTAACACTGGAGAACACAAGACACAGTCCGGGCAAGTACTGCTTTACTCTGGCATACGAGGAGAACACGCTACTCGGGAACGAAGAGTTGGTTTCCTATTAAGCCCACAGGCACATGCGGCCCTCATAAGATGAGAACTGATAAACGAAAGAATAATCGTAGCCAGATTCAGAACACGGGTTAGAAACCTTACAATGGTCCAGTGTTATGCGCCAATTGACGTTACCGATTTGCAGGAGAAAGAGCAGTTTTACAGTCAATTGAACAGCGTGGTTGAGAAAATTCCGAAGGGTGACATCCAAATCCACTTAGGCGACTTCAACGCAAAGATTGGTTCCGATAATAAGGACTTTGAGCGCATCATGGGGCGCAATGGCCTAGGACAGATAAGCGAAAACGGAGAGTCGTTTGTAGAATTTTGTGGTAACAACAACATGGTGATCGGTGGATCGCCCACATCTGTGTAGTAAGTAAGACTAAGAGGGAAGTGACAGAGTAATAGCTAGTTAACGCTTTATGAGAATTCGTTATCATGTTTTAATAATTCCATTCGTTTCGGAAATGAGTAATTTTCTGCTGTAATAAGCATTTCCGATTTACCCAAATTTTGAATACATAGTACGAGCGTGTAATACAAAATAAACAAGATCATTCAGTTGAGTAATTTTGAAAGCAAAAGTCACGTTTCCAATCGATGCGAAATTCTGGTTGTGATTTGTGAAATTCGCGTTTTTAAATAATCAAAATGTCTAGTTTGTGTAGTGTTAGAGTGAATGTGACAAGAGGTCACTACAATGGCGCAGTCAGAGGGACGGAATTCGCTTCTGAAAAGTAAGTATACAAAAATATATTCCCTACAAGAATGGAGCCAAGATGGCGTTCAGATAATTTCGTACTCATGATATTACAGTGCGAAATAAAAATTTATGAAACTGTTTATAAAAATATTTGATTAAAAATAATAAATAAAATTAAAACTCGAGTAAAAAGTAGTGCAAGAAGTCTCGAATTTCAATAATAAAATCGAGCAGGAGTTCTCGGATCTAAAAAAAAAATAATAAAAAAGAAATAACTTCGAATAAATGACTTTCACTCATTACATTTAGTAATAAATGTCCAAATTGCGTTTTTTGTTTGAGACGATCTTTGTTGTCTGTTGTTTTGGAAACATGAGAGTCTCGCTGTCTCCCGAATAAAATGGGAGACATTGAGAACGTTTCGAGACCAAATGTCTCCTAGGATGAACTAGCCTTAAGTAATGTATCTTGCGAGAAGACTCGATACAACTAAAAAAAAAAAAAAATCTCGAGCGAGAGGTCTCGATATGAAAATAAAACGATTTTGACAAGGTATCTTGCGAGAGGACTCGATACAACTATAGAAAAAACTCGAGCGAGAGGTCTCGATAAATCAATTTAAAAATAAAGTAATGTATCTTGCGAGAGGACTCGATACAACTAAAAAAAAATTAAAATAAAAATAAAAACTCGAGCGAGAGGTCTCGAAATACAAATAAAAATAAAATTTAGTAATGTATCTTGCGAGAGGACTCGATACAACTAAAAAAAAAAATCGAGCGAGAGGTCTCAATAAATAAATTAAAAAAAAAAAAACAAACAAATTTTTAGTAATGTATCTTGCGAGAGGACTCGATACAACTAAAAAAAAATCTCGAGCGAGAGGTCTCGATACGAAAATAAAACGATTTTAGTAAGGTATCTTGCGAGAGGACTTGATACAACTATAGAAAAAAAACTCGAGCGGGAGGTCTCGATAAATAAATTTAAAAATAAAGTAATGTATCTTGCGAGAGGACTCGATACAACTAAAAAAATAAATAAATATAAATAAAAACTCGAGCGAGAGGTCTCGAAATACAAATAAAAATAAAATTTAGTAATGTATCTTGCGAGAGGACTCGATACAACTAAAAGAAAAAAAATCACGAGCGATACATAAATTTAAAAAAAAACTCGAGCGAGAGATCGCGTTAAAAAAAACCATTCTGATAATGTATCTTGGGAGAGGACACAAAAATCACAAACAGAGGGCTTGATGAAAAAAAATCGAAAAAGTGATTTCGATGTTCAAGAAGTCAAACGAACTCTCAAACGATTTATCCATGAAAAAAATATGGAGCGAGATATCTCGATCTGGGAAATTTTGGGGTCCAAGTCTGCAATTACAAAATCGAGCGAGGGCTGTGGATCCGAAAATTAAATTTAAAATAGATAAAAGGGTGCGCAGATCTCGATCTAAGACAAAAAAAAATCATGCTGATTAAAGCCAACATTAGTATCTAGTTATCTGGAATTATTAATTCAGATTTATCTAGAAATGTGAGGTGTATTGAAAACTAAGCTGAGTGAAGTAGAAATATTTAGGATACTTAATTGAAAAATAGAAATAAAAACTTAAACATTGAAATTATAATTAAAATTCGGAAATAGATAATAGAATTTGCACCTGAAATCAAATAAATAATTTGAAATAAAATTTTGAAATCGAAATTACCTCTTGACATCAACACCTAATCAGCCTATGGATTTATTTCATATTTTTTCATTATTATGTTCTGTAGCTATATCAATCTGAAAGAATTCTTATTTTAATATGCAAGGTCAGATACTTAATAACGCATAGTGGAGAAATTCAACGACTAAGATGTCGATCGACATAATTCCTCAAAGGTGGTTCAAAAAAGAGGAATGGTAACAAATAACTAAATAATAACACAGCAGAATCTGCTTCTAAGAAATTGAACCATAGGGCATAGAGTCTAAAATATGATTCCGAAATTTTATATCTTATTCTAAAAATAACACCACGAAAAAAAGTTCAGTTCAGAGGTCTTTATATGAGAGAAAATTACTGATAAATTTAAAAGTAATGTCTAAGAATATATTTTCTGTGAAATTTAACACTAATGGAATACTGGAGACGGAGTGGAATCTGAATCCCGAGTTAAAAATCTGGGAACCATTCAATCCGAGTGAGTGTTATTAAAGTTCGGGATACAAATCTATTTCTAAAGTAATAGTTATCAATTCAAATCTGGAATGTAAAAACAATTCAATCTAACATTTATTTTCCTTATTTGATCAATAAAACTAAACATGAAGTTCAAACTGGTTCGAAATTCTAGTTTGTAAACTGCACCTGAAATATAAATTTTCAAACTGAGAACCATTATATGAGTTTACAATGCAAAGTAAATTGTAACCGAGATTTTCATACGAAGAGCGAAACTAAATTTGAACTTATATCTGGAGTTACAAGTCTGGAAAACGAATATAAGCGAAAAATAAAAAAGGATTTTTTCCGACACCCGGTGGTAGTTATTGATTATATTATTTTACAAACAAAAATTTACTCTGAAATTGTCGATCCCCTTTTTCATATTTTTGTGGTTTATCCTGATATACCTATAACTAAATAATTTGATTTTTGAAGTCGAATATGAATTAATATGAATCTGAAAGATTAAATAGAATTTTTAAGTCAAAGTGTATTTGAGAGGTATCTATGCTTTAAGTATGAGTTTGAACTGTAAAGTTGAATTGAAACGGCTGATCGTCTACACGCTCAGGCAGAGCAGTAGGCAAAGACATGCAATTAGTAAGACACAATGTAGTAGATGCGATTCGATTCGGTAATCCAGGTCTGACAAATATTTAAAAAAAAATTGAATAGGAGATATCCGTTCTTTTTTATACTTCTGTCTCTGAATTTGTACCATCCAGGCATAAAATTTGAATCTGAAATAGATAGTTTGGGGATTGAAATTCCTTTCAGAATAAAATCAGAAAACACTTTAGTTGAGGGGTCTCGTTGTGAAAAAATGATTAGAATAAAAGAAAACTTACTGATATGCTAACAAGTATTGAAAATATTCCAAACAGCTCATACATGTACAAGTTTTACAATAAACAAGTTCACGTTTAAGAATGCATATATACATATATTTACTAATGAAAATTTGTAATTTAACGTATTTAGAGAAGGAAATAATTTACGATGTATTATGCACAAATTACGAAGAAATTGTTTTAAGTCGAACAGAATAATCCTCAGGCAAACTGGAATCGGATTGTTAAATTATGAATAGAAGCTTGAGTGTAGCCTTTAGTGGATTATGTAATCCAAATCTGAATCTGAGAAATGAGCCCGAGAGGTAAGGTCGAAAATTGATATATTTTGTGGTAGATACAAATCTATTTCAAGACAAGGTCTGAAATCATAAAACAATTAACTCTAGAAACCTTTTTTCTTATCACTTAGATGTTGAATGTGATTTTAGATATCAATGCGTAAGTAAATATTGAGATCAATTCGATAGTCGAACTATAAGGAATTGGCATCCGTTTGGAGGTGCTAAAAGAGAGAATTAAGAAGTCTGGGTGGTCTGGGTTATGAATCGGTTTTGCTTCGAAACTCTGAAACCAGAAAAAAAGAACTAGTTTCAAGGTCGTCGTTTGGGTTCATTCATCAGTTCTAGTGCAGTTATTAGTAAGAGGATTATCTTGTATGAATTTTGATTTCTGTACCTCGTTCGAACAAGTAAAAACTCTGTCTTCTGTAAGAGGTTGTTCGACCGTATTGCTGAATATTTCCATAAATACCTATAAGAGTTGAAGATTTTGTATGCCTCTTGTTAATATAGTGATAACTGCTTATTTCTCTTATAGTGATTCGCTGAGTTTCGGAAAAGTTCCAGTGACTTCGAGGAAAAGTTTCTGAAGAGGCTGGAAAAAACGAAACAAGTTAACCGAATTATTGTTAATAAGACTTACTTGTGTGAATAGTTTTTGAATTTTTTGTCTTCCAAGATGAATTTTCTGCTTCGCGATTTGTTGGCTATACAGGGCAGCATCAAGGGGAATGTTTTCGGCTCACGGAAATACACACTAAATCGAATCAACTCACATTTTCAATTTTTAAAAAGTTCAGTTACAATATTGTGCGTAAAAACATAAACTTAGTTGAAACACCCGTATTCATAAAATTCTATCCTTGTGCTAGACAGCAACACATTTCAATAAATGCATAAATCACAGTATTAGTGCAAATTTTTCGGGGTAACTTTCTCTTGATAAATAAGTGAAAAGATTACAAGCGTAAATTATGCAAAAAGAATCAGTTTAGAAATTTTGCGATTCCTTTTATTTATTTCATGGGTTTCCATAGTTTATAAATTCCCAACAGAACAGAAGTATTTTCTAAAAAAGTTGAGTAACAAGGTTTCTATAAAGAAAAACCCAAAGATGGACGAAACAATAAATTCCACAAAATAGTATAAATAATAACTAGACAAAACAGTAAGTTCTAAATCTTTAGACCAATATTTAAGAAAAAAATGAAATGTGTTATGGAAGATGTATAAAAACCAAAATAATATTTCAATAAAACAATGACATAATTAACGTTTCTCGTATTTCGGTTTTAGAAAACATCAGCGCTTGTTGAAGATTAATTGTATTTCACTTTGTAATTAAAAAAAATATTTTGAAATTTTGACAAATAGTAGTGAACAAAATAATAATTACAGAAAAGATAAGAATAGCTATTGGTCATAACGGTACAGAAAGGGGGTAATGTAGTAAAGCTTAGTTCTTTTAGAAATGGGACAGTTACGAATGCCTGTATCTAAAAAACCATTCGTTTAAACGAAATACTTTCTTTGAAGAAAAATAAGGTAATGTTATGATCTTTTATGGAAAAATTTGAAAAAAAATATTTACCGTTTTTGGTTAAAGAAATTTCTACTTTATTCTTGGTATCTCCCATTGGCCGGCGCACACTTTTTTCAGTCATGGTATTGATCAGTTTCTCCAACTTATACTTCGTAAAATCTATATTTCAGGTGGCTTCACCCTCCTTCTTCAATTTTTGATACTTTTTGGTCCAATACTTCTCTGGAAACTGGAAACTGGAAGCATTTTAGTGGATACAGTTGTTCCGAAATGAACAAATTTGATTATTTTTGACCACATTTTTGTACGTTTTTTTTCCGGTACCGGTTTTACAGCTTAAGCGCTTTGGAACTATCAAAAAATATATGTTTGAGGTTGGATTTCAATGAGTCATCACTAGGCAACACTATCAGCTTATCGGAGAAAATTGTTTTGGACATTTCAGCGATCTACCCTTAGTTTTTCGTTTATTAAAAATTAAAAATGCTGGTATGAGACTTGACTTCCTTGATGACCCTTAACCGTTGTTGCCGATCATGTGCTTCACTCCAATGCTTGATTTGAACTTTGTGGACATTATTTACAGTGTTTGCATACTTATCCACCACAAAAACTCAGTAATTCTTTGAATAATCAACGGTTTTTTCAGCTATCAATTTAATAATGACGTATTTTAAAGGAAACTGTGCAAAATAATTTTTTTCTTTTTCTCTTGCATCGTACATATCTCAAAAACGCGTAAAGTTTAAATTTTGAAAAAAATAGGTCGAATAGTATTTTTTACAGGCAACAAAATGCTGTCAAAGTTTTTAATATCCAATAACTAGTTAACGAGCTATTAGCAAATGAAAATGTCCCATTTCTAAAAGAACTAAGCTTTAAGTAAGACTAAGAGGGAAGTGACAGAGTAATAGCTAGTTAACGCTTTATGAGAATTCGTTATCATGTTTTAATAATTCCATTCGTTTCGGAAATGAGTAATTTTCTGCTGTAATAAGCATTTCCGATTTACCCAAATTTTGAATACATAGTACGAGCGTGTAATACAAAATAAACAAGATCATTCAGTTGAGTAATTTTGAAAGCAAAAGTCACGTTTCCAATCGATGCGAAATTCTGGTTGTGATTTGTGAAATTCGCGTTTTTAAATAATCAAAATGTCTAGTTTGTGTAGTGTTAGAGTGAATGTGACAAGAGGTCACTACAATCTGCACCAGCCGAAAATGGAGGAGCCTTCTTGATGTCCGCAACAAACGAAGCGCAGACATTGCATCTGACCATCACCTCGTCCTTAGCGAGATACGACTAAGAGTTGCGCGTGTCCAACGGCGCGAGGAGAAAGTCGGGTGTCGATACGACGTCCGCCAGTTGGAGAATCCAGAGGTGAAAAGGGCATACGTTGAACAGCTAGAATCCCGAGCCTCGGAGCTGCCGACAGTGGTGTGTAATCTAGAATGCCTTTATCACGACGAGCCATGGTACTCTCGGTAAGTTCGTGGAAGAAGAAGTGAATGGATGTCGGATGAAACCAGGAGGATGATCGATGATCGGAGAAAGGCGAAAGTCGGAATTAAGCAGGCATGTACCGTGTCAGCCAAAGCAGCCGCCCGCTTACGATATGCGGAGCTGGAAAAGGCAGTTAAACGAGCTTGTAGACGAGACCAGAGAGCCTGGACAAACTCCCTAGCCGAAGAGGGAAAAAGAGCCGCCGCCATTGGAGATATCCGATTATTATATGATATTTCTCGCCGCCTCAGTGGTGCAAGGACTAATGCAAGAATGCCGCTGAAAGACCAAGCAGGTCAGCTGCTGACCGATCGAACAGATCAGCTCAAGCGTTGGACTGAGCATTTTGAACAACTTTTCCGAGTTACAAACAGCAATGGCCAACAGAACCCGCAACTCGAGGCGCCCACAGTAGGTCGCATTAATGGCGTCAACTCGGAAGCGGAAGCGGCAATCAAAGACATGAAATCCAACAAAGCGCCTGGAATCGATTGCATTCCTGCTGAAATGCTCAAAGCCGTCCCTGCCTTGTTAGCACAAATGTTGCACCGACTTTTCGCTGACATTTGGGATACTGCAACATTCCCGGCCGACTGGATGCAGGGTATCCTCGTGAAGGTCCCGAAGAAAGGAGACCTGACAGAGTGCGGTAACTGGCGTGGCATAACTTTGATCTGTACAACCCTCAGAGTACTCTGCAAAGTGATCCTGAACAGGATCCAGGAGAAAATCGACGCTAAACTCCGACGGCAACAAGCTGGATTCCGATCCGGACGATCATGTGTGGACCACATCACAACGCTACGAATAATACTGGAACAAATCAACGAATTCCAGGACTCTCTTCTGCTGGTGTTCGTTGATTTCGAAAAAGCATTTGACCGACTGAACCACGAAAACATCTGGGCTGCTCTAAGACGACGAGGGGTCCCAGAGAAACTAGTCCATCTCATCGAAGCACAGTACGAGGCATTTTCGTGCAAAGTCCTGCACGACGATGTCTTGTCCGAACCTATCCCGGTTACTGCTGGAGGGAGACAAGGATGTATTTTGTCACCGCTGCTTTCTCTCATCGTAATGGATGAGATCTTGACTGGATCGATTGACTGTAGACCAAACCAAGGATTGCCGTGGAATCCATCAATGGAGCAACTGAACGACCTTGACCTGGCAGACGATATTGTTTTGCTCACCCAAACACAACAAGACATGCAGAGCAAACCCGATGACCTCACCGAAAGCTCCAAGGCAACAGGTCTCAAAATCAATGTCGGAAAGACCAAGTCGATGGAAATCAACACAGAAAATCGTCCCAATTTCGTGGTAGCTGGACAACTGGTTGAGAAAGTGGAGTGCTTCCAGTATCTTGGTAGCCAGATAACGCCTGATGGTGGTACCAAGAAGGACATCGAAACCCGGATCAGAAAGGCCCGATTTGCGTTTGGGAGTTTCCGAAACATCTGGCGCTCACGCCAGATCTCTCTACGAACTAAGATCCGAATCTTCAACTCAAACGTCAAATCCTTATTGTTGTACGGGTGTGAAACTTGGTGCACATATGCGGTGACGACGCGAAAACTGCAAGTTTTTGTGAATCGCTGCCTGCGGAACCATCATCCACGCTTGGTGCCCTGGCAATTGGATCTCAAACGTGGAACTTCATCGCCGGTGTCATCAAAAGGCGCTGGACATCGAGATTCGGGAACGTAAGTGGAGATGGATTGAGCACAGGCTGCGGAAAGATGAAAACGAGATTTGCAGAGAGGCGCTTAGCTGGAATACAGATGGGCATCGAAGAAGAGGCAGGCCCAGCAGCTCGTGGCGGCGTAGTCTAGCCGCTGAAATCCGCACAGTTTACGAAAACCTTGGCTGGCAGCAAGTGAAGACGCTGGCTCCGGATCGTCAACAGTGGAGGTCTTTTACCAAGGCCCTATGCACCGGAGGATCGGCACGGGATCGTTAAGTAAGTAAGTAAAGCTGAGTTTTCTTGTTACAGTGCGAGCCATAGACTTCACCACATTTGTACAAATGCGATGAAATTCGATGACATTCTGTCGCTGTGAACACGATTTGCATCGTGTATGGCACTGCTTGAATGAGCGCGCAAACGGTTTGAGTAAAATCGGTCCGGCTCGAAATATTTTGTACAAACCACCCTCTATTTTATGGTGTATGGTGTTGTTGGTAAAAAATTCAGGCCTTTTATCCAGCCCTAGCCGGGGTAGAGGTGGTTCTTTGTTGTTGCTGTTTTGGCCAGCCATCGTTCATGTTCGCGCGAACCAAGTGATATAATTGAGCCTTCAACCTTGTCTGTGCTTCAACCATGCCCAAGGAATAAAAGCGAAGGACCATCAAATTGTCGCTTTAAACACCATATTCTCTTTCAACTGCTAAAGCTTTCTAATCAATCATAAAGCCAAGTTTCGAAGTTATTCTTGCAACCTACCTTGCAATTACCGCCTTGACCCAATTTGTATAAAATTCACACCGATAAAATCTTTAATTAACAGCCTCCGACTACTCTAAAAGAAAAAAAAATACAAACAACTAATTTCATCTACAAATAAAAAATATTTCAAATTATTTTATTTCAGGAAATGCTTTTTCGGTTTTTTCCACAATCAGCCATTTCAATAACAAAAAGGCAATAAAACTGGAACAAATATCAATTTCTTCTTTTGTCTCCCCCCCCCCCCCTTCGAAATTTCAAAAAACCCGAAGGGGGAAATAAATAAAGTATTTCATGGAAACTTTGATAAAAAATTTAAGTATCCGAAGGATTACAAGACTAAAAAAACAAATTTTGGAAGATGGAAGTTTTTTCACTATGTGTATTTTTTGATTTTATTGAATTTTTCGATAAAAAATTACTTGATTTATAGGTTTTGTGCAATGATAAAGTATGCAATTTTGTTGCATACTAGCTTTTGTGCAATTTATTCTAATTTATTTGTTTTTCGCATTCTTTTTTTTGGACCCCCCCCCCCCCCTCGCGATAGTCCAACAACCGAGTGACAAAAGAAGGATTTGAAATTTGTTCCGGCCTAAGTGGTGTTTTCTAGCTGTCAAATTAGATTTTGAAAAAAAAAACTAATTTCAAATCTGTCCATGTGGACATCCGGGGTTGGGGGGTAAGGGTTTGCCAAATGTCCATGCTTGTCCACGGAGGGGGAGGAGGGTGTCAAAAATCTCAATTTCTGTCCACGTGGTAACTGAACGGCCCCTGATCACGTTTTTCGAGTACTGTGCAACGGTTTGTTTTTGGTCTTGTAATCTTTCGGATATTTGTTTTTTTTTTAATTTACATAAAATATTTTAAACTTTATTTATTCCCCTTTTCGTGATATTTGGAAATTTCGAAGGGAGGGGTGACAAAAAAATAAATTGATATTTGATCCAGCCTAATTCGGTTTCCTTAATTTCAAAGAATTTACCCTTGAAATTAAAACAAATTATTTGATTCAAAAATTATTATTTTGAATCAAACTCATAATACATAGTTTCAAATAAAAAGGAATTTGGTTCAAAAGAATAAGTTTTTGTTTCAAAATCAATTTTGTTTTGGTTCAATATCCAACTTTTAAGGATACATTAAAGTGGTATGAAGTCAACAAGGTCACATGTTCACCGAAAGACATGAACCCACCAAACTGTCCAGAGATTCGTCTAATCGAAACTTTTTGGGCTTTGGCGAAAGCTAAATTGAGGAAATACATGAAACCAGCAGACAGTGTTGCAAAATTCAAGAAACATTGGTTTATAGGCCATATATACCTATAAGAGGAAAAAATTGTCAGAGAAGCAACTGTGCAGAAGCTGATGAGTAGTGTTGAAAGAAAAGTAAGAGAACTCGCCTCCTCTACAAATACTAAAACTAAATAAATGCTAAAATGGAAGAAAACGCTTTTCTGCAGTATGTTTGAGAGTAACATGTTTTAAAAAAATCGAAGTTTAGATCTAGAATTGGAATGATGACGAAATTATGATCTAATCGTTTATGGCCAAATCATCACTTAAAAAGATTTGAAAACTAACGAAATTATTTTAACCGCTAGTTTACCAAAAATTTAGCGAAAACATTTAGCAGCTAGCTAATTGGTTAGCAGCGTAATTAAGAAAAAAAATTGTATCTTTTTCGCTCAAACTTGAATAATTTGATTTGAAATCATTGATTATGTATTATTGTATTATAAGTGTTTTTTTTTAACTTGCATACCTATATGAACCCAAAAAGCCCAATTACTTGATTTAAATAAGCTCTTAAATGCTTATTTATAATAGTATGACAGAAAAACGTTAATTTTCTATATAACACTTTTTTTTTGTTTAAAATGTAGCTTATAAAAAAAAATGAAAGGACTGGAAACATATTGATAAAACATTAGAAAAAAAATCGTGGATAAGTTCAAAAACTGGTTAAAATTCAAAGCGGCAATGACTCATACTTCAGTTCCATTTCTTGTGAAAGAAGAAGTCAGTAGACCTCAAGCTTACGACGACCCAAGAAGGTGATTCCCCTCGTTCGACTCAAAATGTGTGCTATATAACATGGCTGATTGCTCGGCATATCGTTAGTTATTTTGTTGGCACTAGAAGCAATCGTCTACGAACAGGATGTCTCCTCTCCGCATAATCGCACTAGTTTTGGTGTTCTGTTATCTTGGGCAATCGTGCGGGGAGATGAATTCTTCCATCGAATTGAATGGATTTGGCTATGAAGTTACGTTAGCTGGATTGGACTCCATGAATTACAAGTGAGTATCGAGTTGTTAATTTTAAAAATCATCGTTAATTTTGTTTTGTTTTTTCGTAAAAGCATCCAAAAGGATCAACTGAAATCAAAGGAATATTTTGAAACGCTTCAGACGGAAATTGATGACATCCGAAGGACTATTCAGAACACTGAAACGTTGGTGTTAAGGCTTTCAAGTACTGTTTCAAAATTGGAATCAAACGTTGAAATGAACTTGGACCTGATGGCAATAAACATCACGAGACTTCTTTTCAGTACAGGTAGAATTCAAGACACTCTACAGCTGCAGCCGAGTACTGAAACTATGAATGATCTGGTGTTAAGAATTGTTGCACATAATCTCCAGAATAAATCGGGAGCACCAGGTAAATCTGCCTTTTTAAATCTTCAACAAGTTCCTCAAACGTGCTCGGATGTTACCTCTCGAAGGTCAGGTATATATGAGCTCCGTCCACAGCCTGGCTTCGAGAAATCTTTTGAGGCGTATTGCGATCTAGACTATGAGGGTGGAAAATGGACCGTTATTCAGAATCGATACGACGGCACAGTCGATTTCTATCGCGGCTGGCAGGAATACGAGGATGGTTTCGGTAGTTTGGGAGAAGAATTTTGGCTGGGACTGAAGAAAATTCACGAACTGACCCACGCAAAACCTCACGAGCTGCACATCGTTATGGAAGATTTCGAGGGCACAACAGCGGTGGCCAAGTATAGCCATTTCCAAGTTGGCGGTTTAGGTGAGAAGTATGCTCTCAAAAAGTTGGGTAAATTCAGTGGAGACGCCGGTGATTCGTTGAGTTGGGCACTCAACGCCAAATTCAGTACCCTGGATGCTGATCACGATACTCACAAGGATGGCAATTGTGCCGTGGATTATAATGGAGGCTGGTGGTATAAGGCGTGTCACGAAAGGTGAGTTTATCTGGATTATCGTTTGGGCCTACTTTGACGATTGACATATTTCAGCAACCTCAACGGCCTGTACATGAAAGGCAAAGTGGAGATTTTCGCTAAAATGATGTGTTGGAAAGCCTTCAAAGGGTACCACTATGGTTTGAAAAGTGCAAGAATGATGATTCGAGTTGTTTCAGTGTAATTTGAACATGAATTGTGCTTTAAAATGGGATTTCGAATCTTATGTGTGACTGAAACCCTCTCAAATAAAGACAAAAAAACAAGCGACAGTGACTGATTTAACATTTTGTAGGTACGATAAATTTCACTTGTGATGACAAATTCGTCAATGCCCCAATTATCAGAATGGTTTTGTGGGAAGCTGTTGAAGCAGCAGTTTCGGTAGTGGAAAGGATAGACTTCGTAACTACTTGCTGGTAGATTTTGGAATACTTCATTCTACTTACTTATCAGTCTTTTTCTACTGAAACCATCCTCATGGTGGTTACATTTACTATACTTGCTTATTTCTAAATTTTGTGTTGTTATTCGTCTCATCGATTGCTATAATCATACAAACGCAACAGTATCAAAGTCAATCAATGGCGTTCTATGCGATGCACCCTAACTGGATACCATGGGATAAGGACCCAGCTTCGAAAGCCTTTGACACCTAATCGAAATCAACACGCTGAATTGACTGTCCCGCACAGTTGCAGGCTATTGATTGTTGGCATTCGCCGATAAATACAACACACGCAGTGCAATGTGTGCGCTTAGAGTTTTTCGTGTATATAAAGAAGCGTGTTACGCAGAGTAAAGCATCACAGACGTGTTTAGGATTGCTCCCAGTCTATTCGCTCTCCTTCGTTTTCTCTCGCTAATAGTTAGCTCTCAGTAGTTTTGTTCTACAAAAAGTGAACCTGTTATTTTCCCGCTGCTGCTGTTCCCACCGAAATTTGTTTTCGGTCTTCATGGCGGAATCTATTCCGCCCTGGGGGCCCCTTCCCGGTCCTTCAAACCGGAACTCGAGGACTCTTCCCAGATGTTCCATACGATGTCCATGGTGAGGTCCGCTTCCTCATATTGAAACCTGGTGACAAATTCAAGCTGCCCCAAAACCCCTTCATCATCGCCAAATCGATCGACCAGATTGCTGGTCGCATCGATGGTGCCGAAGCTGTCCTGCTGAAAGTTCGAAGCCAGCAACAATTCGATAAACTTCTTCAACTGAAGAAACTTAACGACGATACACCGGTCTCAGTTGTGCCACATCCCACCAAAAACACATGCCAGTGCGTGGTTTCGTGCAGAGAGGTTGCAGATCTCACGGAAAACGAAATCTGTCAGGCTCTCGAAGACCAAAATGTCGTCGAAGTTTATCGCTTTACCAGGAAAATCAATGAAAAAACAACGCCTACTAACACTATGGTGCTTACCTTCAGCGGCACCGTTCCTCCAACCCATGTCTGGTTCGGGTACCTCCGTGTTCCTACTAGGCCCTACTACTCAAGGCCAATGCAATGTTTTACCTGTGGAAGATTTGGTAATACCAAGGGCAAGTGCTCAATTACTCCCATTTGACAAAACTGCGGTGAAAATAATATTCATGCCGATTGTCCAAAAGATCCCCACTGCAACAACTGCAGTGGCGATCACTCAACAACCAACAGATTATGCCCCGCTTACCAACAAGAACAGAGCATCATCCGGATCCATGTGGATCTGGGTATCAGCCACTCCGAAGCCGCAAAAAAATTTCATTCTCGAAAAAACTCAGCCATCATATCAAAGGTTCAACAACGCATTGCCAACACTTATTCATCACCCCAAGAAAACAACAACAAAACTTTTGAGCTGAAGAAACAAATCGCGAATCTGGTCAAGAAGAAAATCGAACTCTTAGCCGGAATTGGAAACTAAAAAGAAAATCCAAAGTGACGAATCGGACACCACCTTAACGGACTCCAACAGCGAAGCATCAATGGACACTGCCGACGACTCCCAACCGCTCAGCTCGACCCCGAAGCGTGGCCGTGGTACCGAATCTCCCGAAAAGACCTCTCCAGTTCGCATGAACAAAACCAGTGTAACTGGTCTGCTCGGAACCTTGAGCGGCACTGATTGCTTCTTCATCTGACCGTAAGTTGCGGCAAACCCGAAGCAATCGACCATGTGCTCGCTCGGCTAAAATCCCGAGTCGATGGGTGGGGTTAGAGAAACAAGAGAGATCAATAGAGGGAAAGATCACATGCGGGATATATATGGTGTTTCGATAGAAGGTCCAGCAGTTGATCGGCAGAGCTCGATTGCTCGTGTTCGCCGGTTCCATCACGTTCACCGTGGTGGAATTGGCTAACGCGCCGTTGTACCGAAGCGGAGATTGCAGGTTCAAGTCCTGTCGGTGAACCGTTGTATCTTTTTCGAAATTTTCATGATATTTACGGCTTATGTTCTTTCGTTCTTTGATAGTTCATGTTTCTCTAATTTCTTTCATCACATATGAAAATATGATCATTTCAGGTACAAAGATGTACCAAGCGATTTCATAACATCAGTATTGATTTCAACAGAGCAACACCTCCCTGTGTAACTGGTCTGCTCGGAACCTTGAGCGGCACTGATTGCTTCTTCATCTGACCGTAAGTTGCGGCAAACCCGAAGCAATCGACCATGTGCTCGCTCGGCTAAAATCCCGAGTCGATGGGTGGGGTTAGAGAAACAAGAGAGATCAATAGAGGGAAAGATCACATGCGGGATATATATGGTGTTTCGATAGAAGCTCCAGCAGTTGATCGGCAGAGCTCGATTGCTCGTGTTCGCCGGTTCCATCACGTTCACCGTGGTGGAATTGGCTAACGCGCCGTTGTACCGAAGCGGAGATTGCAGGTTCAAGTCCTGTCGGTGAACCGTTGTATCTTTTTCGAAATTTTCATGATATTTACGGCTTATGTTCTTTCGTTCTTTGATAGTTCATGTTTCTCTAATTTCTTTCATCACATATGAAAATATGATCATTTTCAGGTACAAAGATGTACCAAGCGATTTCATAACATCAGTATTGATTTCAACAGAGCAACACCTCCCTGTGTAACTGGTCTGCTCGGAACCTTGAGCGGCACTGATTGCTTCTTCATCTGACCGTAAGTTGCGGCAAACCCGAAGCAATCGACCATGTGCTCGCTCGGCTAAAATCCCGAGTCGATGGGTGGGGTTAGAGAAACAAGAGAGATCAATAGAGGGAAAGATCACATGCGGGATATATATGGTGTTTCGATAGAAGGTCCAGCAGTTGATCGGCAGAGCTCGATTGCTCGTGTTCGCCGGTTCCATCACGTTCACCGTGGTGGAATTGGCTAACGCGCCGTTGTACCGAAGCGGAGATTGCAGGTTCAAGTCCTGTCGGTGAACCGTTGTATCTTTTTCGAAATTTTCATGATATTTACGGCTTATGTTCTTTCGTTCTTTGATAGTTCATGTTTCTCTAATTTCTTTCATCACATATGAAAATATGATCATTTTCAGGTACAAAGATGTACCAAGCGATTTCATAACATCAGTATTGATTTCAACAGAGCAACACCTCCCTGTGTAACTGGTCTGCTCGGAACCTTGAGCGGCACTGATTGCTTCTTCATCTGACCGTAAGTTGCGGCAAACCCGAAGCAATCGACCATGTGCTCGCTCGGCTAAAATCCCGAGTCGATGGGTGGGGTTAGAGAAACAAGAGAGATCAATAGAGGGAAAGATCACATGCGGGATATATATGGTGTTTCGATAGAAGGTCCAGCAGTTGATCGGCAGAGCTCGATTGCTCGTGTTCGCCGGTTCCATCACGTTCACCGTGGTGGAATTGGCTAACGCGCCGTTGTACCGAAGCGGAGATTGCAGGTTCAAGTCCTGTCGGTGAACCGTTGTATCTTTTTCGAAATTTTCATGATATTTACGGCTTATGTTCTTTCGTTCTTTGATAGTTCATGTTTCTCTAATTTCTTTCATCACATATGAAAATATGATCATTTTCAGGTACAAAGATGTACCAAGCGATTTCATAACATCAGTATTGATTTCAACAGAGCAACACCTCCCTGTGTAACTGGTCTGCTCGGAACCTTGAGCGGCACTGATTGCTTCTTCATCTGACCGTAAGTTGCGGCAAACCCGAAGCAATCGACCATGTGCTCGCTCGGCTAAAATCCCGAGTCGATGGGTGGGGTTAGAGAAACAAGAGAGATCAATAGAGGGAAAGATCACATGCGGGATATATATGGTGTTTCGATAGAAGGTCCAGCAGTTGATCGGCAGAGCTCGATTGCTCGTGTTCGCCGGTTCCATCACGTTCACCGTG
Organism: Uranotaenia lowii; assembly: GCF_029784155.1. Taxonomy (NCBI): domain Eukaryota; kingdom Metazoa; phylum Arthropoda; class Insecta; order Diptera; family Culicidae; genus Uranotaenia; species Uranotaenia lowii. The sequence goes on from NC_073692.1 coordinate 24,264,653, forward strand.
GTGGAATTGGCTAACGCGCCGTTGTACCGAAGCGGAGATTGCAGGTTCAAGTCCTGTCGGTGAACCGTTGTATCTTTTTCGAAATTTTCATGATATTTACGGCTTATGTTCTTTCGTTCTTTGATAGTTCATGTTTCTCTAATTTCTTTCATCACATAGGAAAAATAAAACCAGGAGACCATCCACCCAGTCCGACTCTGACTTCGAAATCCCCAGTTACGGTAACCAACCAATCAAATTGCCCAACCGCCGGTAAGTCGATTTTTACTTTATTTTCCACTGGCCCTCCTACCTGAACGCTATTTGAAGATTTTTCTCACTACTCTTGATATGGCTTCCAACATTCCTACGTACAAAACTGTGACCAATATTGCTATCCAGTGGAATATTTTAGGTTCAAAGCTCGTCTACCGGAAATTCAAATCCTTGTTGCCAAATATTCACCGATTATCCTCGCATTACAAGAAACCCTTATTTCAGATACATCCATCAATCGAAACGCAATCAAAGGCTATCAACTGATTACCCACAAAGACTCCACCAATCCCCACAGTAGAGGCGTCTGTCTCGGTATAAAAAACGGTTTCCCCTTTTCCCCAATCCCCATCCAATCAAATCTCAACATCATCTGCATCCGTCTACAGGCTCCAATAAACATCTCAATTGTCTCCCTCTATGCCTCGCCATCACTTCTCTATTAAGATTTCGCCAAGGGCCTGAAAGATCTCATTCCTCAAATTCCACCCCCTATAATGTTACTAGGAGACTTTAACGCCCATTCTACTGAATGGGGAGGCAAAACAGTCGACCGACGTGGTCGTTTTCTCAGTGATTTCGCCCTAGCAAACAGTCTAACTATTCTGAACAACGGTTTCCACACCCGCATATGCCCCAGCACTGGCAACACGTCCGCCCTGGACCTAAGCATCACCTCTTTGTCTCATGGATCTAAATTCCGCTGGAACGTCTTCGATGACAGTGGAGGAAGTGACCACCTTCCGATTCTAGTTAAAATTGAACACCCTACCACAATAGTAGAAACCAGACCCAGTTGGCGCTACCAGGAAGCCGACTGGTTTGGCTATCAAAATCATGTTGATCACCTTATCTCACTCTCTGTTCCGAACAACGTCGACTCCTTTAACTCAATACTTTTAGAAGCCGGTACTAAATTTATCCCTCGATCTAAAGGAATTCCCGGTAAAACCTCCGTCCCCTGGTGGGGACCTGAAGTCCGTGATGCGATAAAGCTAAGAAGAAAAACCCTTCGCACACTAAGGCGAATTCCCAATGATGATCCTCGAAACCAAGTGCCCTCGAGGCTTTCAAAATAGCTAGAGCATCTGCCCGATCAGTATTCCGCACTGCTAAACTCAATACCTGGCAAGCATTCACCGAAGAAATTCATCCTAATACCCCCTCTAAGGTCCTTTGGAATAAAATTAAATGTCTAAATGGCGAACCTAGAAAAAACCAATTTCACCTCCTCTTAAACCGACAATATACCAACGATCCATCTTTACTAGCCGAAGCCTTCACCAACCACTTCACCTCAACTCAGTCTACCCCCAACAACAATAACAATTCAATAACGCCAAATCCACAACCCCACTCACTTACAGACATTCCTCTATACCCTACTTCTCTAACCGCCAACAATAACATCTATAATTCTGACTTAAGTCTTGAAGAGCTACACTCTGCTCTACACAAAGTTATTACTTAGCTGGCCAGAGGGACCAGCTACAACTGCCCTCGAATTCCTGGTCAAGCCACTGGAGTTCTAGTGAGGGTGGGCTCACATGCGGCCTCTTTTGCTTGGCTAAGCTAGAGCAGAGGTTTCGGAGAACCTCGGGTCGGCTTCTAGCAATGATGCACCGGTCGGTAGTTCGGAAGGAAACACAAACGCTATCTTAGAGTTTTCATGTCCTGTTTATTTATAAACTTATGTGTTAAGTGTAGGTGTGTAGTGTATTGCTGCTGCTGCTGCTGCTGGAGGGCCGGCCGGCTGACGCTGAGATGGATGTCCGATGGAGAATCTTGGGTTGGTGGGTCAACAGTCTACTGTCGACAGTGTTGGTTGGCAATGGAGGTTAGATCGCCCTCGTGGTGGAGCCAACTTTCGTTGTGGTTGCCCTGGATGGTACACGCAGGTGTAAAACACCGCGTGCTCCTCAACAGAGCCTCGAGCCCGGAGGGACACGTTCGAACTTTCACTAACCCGTTTGAAGGGGTCGAACAGTGCCCTCTAGGACCGGATGTTGACAACGATGTTGTTGTATCTGGGTGGCTGTTGTGGCTGGTCGCGTGGGGGACCAACTTTTCTTTGCTTCTCTCGATGCCCGCCGGACTTGTAATTCGAGTCCGTGCGCAGGCTTCTCAGCGGAGAAACGGAAGCAGATCTCTTGCTCACTGGCCCGTTTGACTTGGACAAACTGGAGCTTTGTCGAGTCAATTATCCTGATCGAAATTGCTGGGTCAAATCTCTAGACCAAAACTACTGGATCGAAACCGCTGGGTCAAATCTCTTGACTAAAATTACTGGGTCCTGGTGGATTGAATATGGGGTTAGGATGGGGTTTACAGCAACCACTTAGTAGACTTACTTGATTCGCATTATTCGTTAGCTCTGAGTATCTTTTCCACTTATATTAACTTTATTCGACATTTTAAATTAATATACGTGCACGATTGTTTTGGCAACTATGGTCACTTTGTAGCTCGATGTGAACCGTGTGCTAGTCGAAGGTGGAAAGGATATGCGAATGTTAGTAAGTGATTAGCTGACCCATCGCAACCCACATTTCCGTTTCATTTTCCACCTGACGTTTTTCCATTGCTCTTTTGCTTCTCATCGGGCAAGTGTTTTGTGTTGTTGTGTCATAAGTGTTTGCATGCGCTAGCTTCTGTTTTGAATTTGGAGTGATCGTTATTTTTAATCTCCTAACTTTATTTTTTGTTGTTGAATTAACCAACATTCATAACTTTATTTATTTATTTATTGTTTTTAATCAGAGTGGGGTTTATTAATAAATTCTCTTACAAATTGTGTTCTTATTTAAATTCAAATATTGGCGGGAAGAATTATCGATATCTAATCGATTAAGATTTCTACTTCTGAGCACTCAGATTGAGTACTCCAAACTGCTTGCTCTTCATGGGTATGATTGGGCGAAATACCCCAATGGTAACAAAGTCAAAGGACTATCTTTTGGTCCCGACGACATTGGCTATCCTCTGTTGAAACATCTGTCCCCCCTCGCCAAAATTACATTCCTAGACATTATTAATAAGATTTGGAATGACGGGCACATTCCCGTCGAATGGAAACGAGGACTGGTAGTTCCCATCCCAAAACCACAAAAAGACCCATGTAATCTTGATAGTTATCGCCTCATCACCCTCTTGGACTGCTCGGGGAAGATTATGGAAAGGATGGTAAACCATCGATTAAACACAATCCTCGATCAAAACAGCCGCCTGGATGACCGACAGTATGCTTTCCGTCCTGGTCGATCCACAGACGACTACCTCTGCCTCCTAGAGAACATTCTCGATGACTCACTGAATCAACATCAACACATCGACCTCCTGTCCCTGGAGCTTTCTAAAGCGTTCGACAGAATCAATCCAGAGATAATCCTCAAGACTTTACAGGAATGGAAAATCGAAGGTCACATGCTTAAATACATCCGCAGTTTTCTCTCGAACCGCTCGATCCAAGTCATCGTTAATGCCACCCTCTCTAATCCCAAACCTGTCCTGAATGGAGTCCCCCAGGGCTCAGTGATATCCCCAACCCTCTTCCTTATTGCCATCAACTCAATATTTAAAATAATACCCAAAAACATCAAAATCCTTGTGTACGCAGACGACATCCTTCTGATCTCAATCTTCCCTTTTGCTCGCCTCTCGCGTTTGAGATTACAAACTGCCCTAGATACCGTAGGAAGATGGGCCCCTAAAGTCGGCTTTCTCTTCTCTCCTTACAAATCAAAGCTCATTCATCTTGGTCCTAACAGGAAAAAGCTTAAAAAACTCCCTCCGGTAAAAATGTTTGATCAAATCATACCACTTGTCCACTCCTTCCGTCTTCTTGGAGTTTGGATCGATGATCGCTTTTCCTTCAGAGTACACCTTGGTCAAATCAGAAAGAACGCTACGAACAAAATAAATATCCTTCGCATTCTTACCAATACACCTAGCATGGCAAATCGGGACTCACTAATGAGATTTTTACATGGCTGGCTAATACCCTCTACGCTATATGGAATTGGTTTCGTCAGTCGAGCCGGCCCACTTCTCTATGACAAACTTGGTGGCAGTAGTGACTCACCCATGATCGATCGTAATAACATAATACTTCAAGACCTTATTAACACCCCTATACCACCCATTTGCCCAAGAAGACAAACAGTATTGGAGTAGTATTGGACCGAAAAAATCCCACCCGTTGACTTCTCCTTATCACATAAAATTAAAGCCGGGCAACATCCTTTAGTGGTTTTACCACATTTCCATAACCTGGTCGATGAGAAATATTCCTCAAGTTCACATATCTTCACCGACGGCTCCAAAAATACAGATGGTAAAGTTGGCTGTAGCATACATGACTCGATCAACAACAGATTTATGGCTCTACCCCATCAATGTTCCGTCTTTAGCTCCGAAGCCTATGCTTTAATGGACGCCCTTCAAAACACCCAGACTTCCAATCCTCCCGTCATAATCTCCGACTCCGCGAGCATTTTAAAAGCTGTCTCCGGAGGGAACTTAAAACATCCCTGGATCACAACCATATCCGAAGAAGCTCTTAACAGAAAAGCAACCCTCGTCTGGATACCGGGCCATGCGAGAATACCCGGCAATGTCGCCGCCGACCGTCTGGCTCTCCGTGGCACAGAAGAGACTCCCTTATTCATATCCATCCCACAACAAGATGCTTATCGCTACGTCAAAAATCAACTTAGTCTTGCCTGGGAGAGAAAATGGGTCGAAAATCGAACTGCCAAACTGCGCGAAGCAAAAAACAGCACACTCAAATGGACTGACCGTAGCAACCCCCAAGAAAGAATCGTTCTAACTCGACTCCGAATAGGTCACACCAGATTCACGCACTCCTACATACTCGATAGAGAACCCCCACCCATCTGTCCATCCTGTCACTGTACAATTTCTGTACGCCACCTACTCATCGAATGTTCAATCTTCTCATCCGAAAGAACAGCGTGTCAATTGGGGCACAACATCCGTCAAGTGCTCTCAAATTGTCCCTCTGAAGAAAGAAAGCTCATCCTTTTCCTAAAAAACACAGGTCTTTTCAAACAACTATAGTCTTCCTGCCTCCTTAATCTCCCCTTACTCCTTTCCCTTCCATATCCCACAATCCAAATAACAACACGTTCACATCCCAACCACTCAAAAAAAAAAAAATAGAAAAAAAATTAAAAAAAAATACAAAAAAAATACAAAAAAAAACTTAAAAAAAAACAGAAAAAATACAAAAAAAAAACGAAAAAAAGAGAAAACCAAAAACTCAAATAGACAAAATTGTAAAGTAGAACATAAAACCAGGAACGGAAATCCATACTTGACTACTTCATGTTGTACTTTTTACTGATACTTTATCCAGATTTTTTTTTAACCTTTCTGCGAATTCGTTTCCTAACATATCCTGACCTGTGCGCCGCCCGAACATTTTGTATCTGATATACCCGGACTTGACTGCCATCAGGACTCTTCGTTTTCTTATAAAGCCGGATCTACATACCGTAAGAAACATCTGTCCTCATATATCTGGACTTGAATTCCGAGATCAAATGTTCGTTATAAAGCCGGACTTGTGTACCGCTACCGGAAACAGTTCGACTAACCTAACAACAAGATACAATCTGACAAGAAACAATACAAGAAACAATCTGAAATGCATTACCATATGAAAGACGGAATAGGGAAGAATGCCCTAAGTGGTAAATTCCTGAAAAAAAAGAGTAAAGCATTCCAGTTTTGACATTCAAACAGTGCGTTTGTGTTTCGTTTCTCTCCTTTCCATTCCGAAAGTGCTCCCTGTCTAGAAGGTTATGGTCCCAGCACTAGTGGAAAGGAGAATAGTGAAATCGGTAGTGGTATCCAGCTAGGAGGTAGCCAATGGGAGGAGGAGCCAACGCCGGGAATCCAGAGGAACGTCGTCGAGCCAGAACCGTGTGAGGTTGTTGGATCAGAAGCCTGGTAGGTCGTCGGACCGGGAAGCCAGCTGGAGGTCGGCAAGCCAGGAGACACGGGAGGGAGGTCGTCGGACAGGTGCTTTGGAAGGTCGTTGGTCCGGAGCCATTGAGAACGGACTGGAATCACTGGTGGTTCCTCGTGCCGGAAGCCATGGAAGGTTGGCGGGCTGGTGCCGTGGAAGGTGGTCAAGTTGTAGGCCAGGTGGTGGTCGTCGGACCAGGAACCTCTGATGGACTTACAAGCCGGGAACTACGGAAGGTCGTCAAGCCGGTGCCATGGAAGGGCGTCGGACCGGAAACAAAAGTGAAGGTCCTTGGGCTGGATCCACTGGGAGACGTCAGGCCTCAGGAGGAGCGTCGAGGCGTAAAGCGACGCGGCTCGAAGCTGCAAAGGGCGTCGAGCCACGTGGAACGCCATCAAATCGCAAGAAGGGCGTCGGTCCGGACAGAAGGTCGTCTTCAAGCGAACCGAAAAGAGGTTGTCGTCGAGCGAGCCGGATGATGGTCGTCCAGCGAAACCGGAAGATGGTCGTCGTAGTCAAGGCGACGATTATGGTCCGGTGCGATGTAGAGATATGAAAAGCGTGTGTTGAGGAGGAATGTTGGCATTCGCCGATAAATACAACACACGCAGTGCAATGTGTGCGCTTAGAGTTTTTCGTGTGTATAAAGAAGCGTGTTACGCATAGTAAAGCATTCCAGTTTTGACATTCAAACAGTGCGTTTGTGTTTCGTTTCTCTTCTTTCCATTCCGAAAGTGCTCCCTGTCTAACATTGATGACATTCAACCAGTCCTACGAGCACTTCAATTTAAAAAAGAGTGTGATTAATAAAAATAACAAATTTGGTAAAGTTGGGTTCACCGCCCGAGTTACAGCACGGCGAATTTAGGATTTTTTTCGATGACTGAAATCGGAGCAATCAAGATTATGAACAACCGTTACTTGTTAGTGAAAACTTTTCACTTAAGTTCAGTTACAAACCACACTGCGTAGAATAAAGGCCATCCTGAGTCCCTTATTATTCAAGAGGTTATGGGCTCCCTTGCTAATACTGTTTGCGAAAATCCGCAATTCCAAGGTGGACCAGGCTTTCAACACTGGAGTTTCCGGGTTAAAATATACCTGGATTCGGTCGGCGTGCTAGAAAACCTGACGAAGAATGCACCTGAAATGGCTATCGAGAGGATCAAGTTTGAAAATGCGGACGAGTAGGCAAAAGCTTGTCACGTCGAAGGTCACGGAGAACTGGAACTAGCTGCTTTTTTGGGTGAAAAGGCCATAAATCCTTTCAAGTTCCACATTAAGTGCCACAGATGTGGAAAGCGAGGACAGCTCATTCAGCCAGCCAGTTTCAAGCGAGATGGTGGTAAGTTAATCTTCAAGCTCGATTCGGGTTCAAGAGAACATTTAGTGAACACGAAAAATGTTTTCTCGAAGCACATTATTATTTTGAAGGAGGTCCTCTACACTCCACAGCTACGTGACAACTTAATGCCGGTGAAGAGATTGACAGCGGCAGGCATTGGAGTCAATTTTTCCGAAAAGGTGGCGTTTCTCAAAAAAGAGGATCAGTACGGCTTATCTCAAAGGCGGTCTATATGAATTAGAAATCAGAGTCGGAGTACGTACTGCAGATCTGTGCAAGATTGAAGCCGATATGTTGTGGCATCAACGTTTCGGTCACTTGGCCACGGCCTGGTTACTGGTGCTGGTCGCAAGGCCATTGCGTGGGTCCCGAGTCAGCAGTATCAGAAGCTAGATACAAGAAGCCGTGAAGTCGTCATGACAGGTTATGCGTCGACAGTTATGGTTTCCGGTTGTGGGATAGGAGTTCAAGAGAAAACGTAGTTGCTCATTGTTCGTGAAGTCTCCCGAAGGTGAGAAAGTCAAGCCGCTGATGGTGATATTCTCTTATGAGCAGGGGGAAGTTGAAATCCAGGTCCCTGATGCAGATGAAGCCCTGGTTGCCTGAAGACGAACACAACAGCGACTTATGAAGAGGAAGAGTCAGATGAACCTGATTTCCTCGAACTGACCGATGAAGATGGACTGCTCGACGAAACTGACGATACCGGAGTGCTCCCTTTGCAATCAGAACAGCCCGATGCCGGAGGCCAGGCGTTGCTGAGGTGCAGCGAACGGGAGCGCAAGCTTCCAGGGAAGTTTTTCGACTTCTTTACTGGGATTAGCGCAAATTCTGTCGGCTTGCACTTTACAGACGCTCCGAAAACCATAAAAAATGTCACGACCAGAAACGACCGTGAGAAAAAGTTACGTGCTGTGGAAGAAGAACTGAAATACTTAGAAGCCTACCGTGTGTGGAGGTTCGAAGCTTGTCCACCGGATATGAAACCACTGAGATAGAAGTGGGTGGAAACGAGAACAGCCAAGCAGTACGATACAAGGCACGCCTCATGATTATAGGCTACCTGCAACCCTCCGGAATGGATTTCGAAATGACGTGTACACGGGTGGTCAAGCTCGCGACGATTCGAACGGTTTTTGCGATTGGAGTACGCTGCAGGCTCGTATTCCACCAAATAGACATAAAAATCCCCATGAAGGTTCATCTAATAGGAACCGTATCGTGAGCTGTTCGGCAGCATTATGTTAACCATGCTGTGTGTGCGACCGGGCATCTGCTTTCCGGTGGATATACATGGTACGGATCCAGTCGAATCCGGGTCATTGGTAGGCCCAGTTAGTTTGTACACCACAGCTTTGGAAGCTACCCTGTTTTCAAGAACTGGACTAACGGATTGTGAGGGGATGAAATCAAAGCATTCAAGATTATAAACAATCGTTAGTTGTTAGTGAAAACTGTTCACTTTAGTTCAGTTACAAAGCACACTTCTTAGTATACAGACCCTTCTTCAAACCATCCTGAGTCCCTCATTATTCAAGAATGACGAATATCAACGAATGCATAGTTTGTAAACCTAATCATGATAATCTACACTAAAGGTACTTGGGAATGATTCAGTATAGAGGAAAGAAAACTGAGGGGTAAAAATGATCAAAATATAAAAATAATCAATAAACCAGAGACACCAGCAGGTCATCAAGCTATAAGGAACCAAAAGAAATTTCAAGCAAGGTTGTCAAACCGGAGCTATCGATTTGTTTTATCTTCTTTATTTGGAATGGCTTAGACGATAGACCTTATCACTTCACACTGAAACAACTCTAATCATCATTCTAGAACGTTTCAATCCATAATTATGTCCTCTGAAGGCTTTCCAACACATCATTTTAGCGTGAACATCCACTTTTCCTCTCATGTACTGGCCGTTGAGATTACTTAAAAAAAAAATTAAACGTTGTTTTCTAGAGCATCTAGTACTCAATTCTATATCAATAAATTTCCCTCACCTATTGTGGCAAGCACGATACCACCAAGCTCCAGTATAGTACACAGCGCAATTGCCATCTTTGTGAGTATCGTGATCCGCATCCAAGGTAGTGAATTTGGCGTTGAGTGCCGAACTCAACGAATCCCCAGCTTCTCCGCTGAAATCACCCAACTTTATGAGCGCATATTTCTCACCAGCACCTCCCACTTGAAAATGACTGTACTTGGCCACAGCTGTGATGCCCTCGAAATCTTCCATAACGATATGCAGCTCGTGAGGTTTTGCATGGGTCAGTTCATGAATTTTCTTCAGTCCCAGCCAAAATTCTCCTTCCAAACTACCGAAACCATCCTCGTATTCCTGCCAGCCACGATAGAAATCGACTGTGCCTTCGTATCGATTCTGAATCACGGTCCAATTTCCACCCTCATAATCTAGATCGCAATACGCCTGAAAAGATTTCTCGAAGCCAGGTTGTGGACGGAGCTCATATATACCTGACTTTCGAGAGGTAACATCCGAGCACGTTTGAGGAACTTGTTGAAGATTTGTGAAGGCAAATTTACTGGTTGCTCCAGCTTTGTTCTGGAAGCTATGTGCAACAATTCTTAACACCAGATCATTCATTGTTTCCGTACTCGGCTGCAATTGTAGGGTGTTTTGGATTTTACCAGCACTGACCAGCATTCTCGTGATATTCATTGCCAATAGGTCTAAATTTGTTTCTACATTTGACTCCAATTTTGAAACAACCCTCGAAAGCCATAACACCAACGTTTCAGTGTTCTGAATAGTGCGTCGAATGTCATTAATTTCCGTCTGAAGCGTTTCAAAATATTCCTTTGATTTCAGTTGATCCATTTGGATACTTGGAAGAAAGAGGAAAGTTAAATTGAATTTCAAAATATCAATTTCCGGATACTCACTTGTAGTTCATGGAGTCCAAACCAGCCAATGTAACTTCATAGCCAAATCCATTCAATTCGATAGACGAATTGAATTCTGCAAACGATTTTCCAAAACAGAACACGAAAACCAATGTAATTCTGCTGAAAGCCATCATGTGTGAAGATGATTGCTTCTAGTGTCTGGAAATGACACGCTTCGTTCCAAGTTATCGTATTTTATAGTTCTTTTCCAACTCAATATGGGGAAGAACAATACAATCTTGGCCGAAGAAACCGCAAGTTGAGGTCAACTGTCTTTCTATACCAATCGAACTGCAAACTGTAGATTGCGGTTTATCAATCAATTACAACTTTGAGCATCCTTTTCTTTGAATAAATCTCAAATTGGATGTGCAAAACTGAATTTTTAATCTGATGTTCATATCACGTGTAAACATTTTGAGTCCTGATTATATTATATGGCTTTAAATAACTTTATTAAATAAATATTGTTGTAGGTTGTAACAGTAAGACTTAACAAGGGTGCATTTAAAAGCTCATTTTTTTTATCGGAATTTTAAAAAAAATGCCATTAAAATATTAACCGTTATAAACCCTCAGTGTAAAAAGTTTCCGTGATTTTTTTAATTAGTACCCACCGTAAGGGCATTCTTTTTAAATACATACAGTCTTTTGCAACAAGTTTGTTACTGAATACTCTAAGATTTTTAAAACGAACTGCGGAAAACGGGGACGAACTGGGTTTATTCTCTATGTTCAAATGAGTTGCGTCTAACTGAGCCTTTCAAATTTCAAAACGTCAATACATATATTTTTTGTCTCTCGATGGGAACACAGGTACTTACTTCTCAAATATAAAAAAAAACTCAGTTCAGATCCATGATACTTGTACATAGGTCAGGGTTTCGGTAACGAGCAAACCTTTTTCGATTCTTGGCGAATGGCAGGTGAAGACGTCTGGTTGAAGAAATATTCCTGTTGCTCCCGGATGTCCAGCGCACGCAGAGCGCCAGCAATCGTTGCTTCGTCATATCCGCACTCCCTCAGTAAGCTGCGTTGCAGCTTCCGGTCGGCGATCCGTTCCTTCTCCCTTGAAACAGGCGTTTTCGGTGTTCCAGGCATCCGTCGTCGTTTACCACTGTCGAATGCATTATCGGAACTCATAGCGGGGCTGGAGAGAACAAAATTCATATTAGATTCCCAAATAAACAGTCATGGAGGGAAAACTATAAAAGTACATACCGCTACACAAAGTAACAAATAGAATACTTTAAATTCACAAATCAAAACAAAACTATGTATATACTTGTGAAACTAGGTAAAAACGCATAACAGTTAGTTGTAACTTTGAGGCTACCGTAATTTAGAAAAAACTAAATCGACTAAATCTTAAGTTCAAAATGTATAAATTGAACTCGCTTCCGTTTAAATTTGAAACCTATACAAATGAACACTCGACAGGGATAGAAATGCAAAGATGCCAGTTTAATAGACGAATTAACAACAAGGAATACATAATTGTATTTCAAATTAACTGTGATTTCAAAGAAGCAGAGTTGCATGTATGTAAAATAATAAAAAAAATGCTATGAAAATTGTGTTTCGCATACTTTATATCGTTGCATATCCAAATGTAATAATATTTTTTTTCAAAGATATTTTCTTCCATCCAACTGGCAACTCTTGATATCTCTGATGTTTTCAGTAACGGGAGCTTCCCTAAACTCGCATTAGAGTGGCAATCTGGGTTGCCAGGTGCCCAGATTTGTCTGTAAAACCAAGACTTTTCACACTTCGTCCAGATATTGGTCAGACACAGATTTTGCCCAGATTTTTGCTGAGAGTGCCCAGATTTTACAGACTTTCAAAGTTAAGTGATAAAATCAATATTCATGTATTGGATTTAATCCGTAAGTGGCAGAATAGACTGAAATCTGGCTTATATCATTGGTATTTGACCAATCATTCATTAAACTTTTTTTTAAATAAGATCGGCATGGTACGTGGTAGGAAACAGTGATTGTTATATAGTTATCAACTCGAAAATAACCCGATCACCATAGCACTACACCACCCCCCCCCTCCCCCCCCCCCGCCTTCCGCTTACACGATTTGTCAAACTTTATTTCTTGTTTAGTATCAAATTTGTGATTTTCCTTATGCACAGACACACACAGACTTTTTTTCAAAATTGCCCAGATTTTTTATCTTCAACACCTGGCATCCCTGGTGGCAATTGATAGAAAGGAACATTTTTTTTACCAAATCTCGCGTGAGCTTTCATTACGTCGAATGAAACAAAATTTGAAAAACTGAGATATTCACTAAAAAAGCTTCATTATAACACTATCTACCTATATGATTGATAACACAATCAATTTAAACCCTTTTAATGTATAAAATTTAAGACTTTCAAAATGACGAATGAAACAAAACCTTGCTTGCCCATTTCAATGTTGCTTACGTCCCTTCTTCCAAACGGCGAATGTGCAGAGGAAGAAAAACCTAGCACATTCGCTATGGATTCCATGAGCAAACAGTGTATACAGGAAGAGGTAATCAGAATATCAACCTGGCAATATTATTTCAAATTCTTGTTTTCAGGCGTTCTTAAATCGATACTCAAGGCTTTCGAACGCTGTACAATAATGCAGCAAGGAAAAGAAACCGAACAGCAGCAGTAGCAGCAAACCTAACAACTAACAGAAGCAGGCTGATCGGCAGCAGCCTGCTGCTGTTAGTCACCCAATCACCCGATTCACACTTTTATTACGCATTCACTAATAAATTTACCGCTACACTCGATAACTCACTAAGTTAACATTCACTATGCCAAAAAAATTTAAAAATTTACCGGTAATTGCCACAGAAACATTTGGGCGTAAGTGCAAGTTGAACGAATCAAAGGACGAATGAGACAAATTTCCCCTCCAGCTGATCGGCAACAGAAAGCTGATCAGCAGCAGCGAGCTGGTTTGACCGATGGTGCACCCGATGGCCGGTTCACACATTTCATTATGCATTTATTTACTCACCAATTTACCGCTTCACTAGATATTTCACTTATTAAACAGCCACTACGCCGAGAAAATTGAAAATTTCCCATAGTATTTGCATCAGAAACATTTGGGCGTAAGTGCAAGTTGAACGAATCAAAGGACGAAAGAAAAAAGACGAATGAAACAAATTTCCCCTCCAAACGACGAATGTGTTCAGACGTATGAACGATTTATGTTTGAATATGTCGTATGTTCCTACATGATTAAAAAATCGCTCTAAAAATTGCAAAAAATTAAATTCATAATGTGGAATATCTGACACAATTAGTTTCCATGAATATTGCGTATTTTTTGAAAAGTTATCATCGAAGGAATAAAAATAGGATTTGAAAAACACTCTTCAAATTTCAGAAGCGTTTTTCTCGGTTCGGTGTTTCTGTTTCATTCGACGTAATGAAAGCTCACGCGAGAAATAATAAATTTAACAAAAAATGAAATAAACGACTTAAATACAAAAAATGACCAAAATTACAAAACTGACCAAAAAAAATGATACGATTATAAAAAAATTTAGAAATTGCAAAAATTTCAAAAAATATTAAAATACAAAAATAACAGTTTTTTTAATAATTAATTATTCTTCTTTTTGAGATTTTAGTGCTTTCGCGTTATTCAAAACTACAGAAGAGGATTGAAATAATACTACTATGCATTATTAAATTAAATTTAAGTCGGTTGTTTTGAAATTCCACAAGACTGGTTTTGCAGTCACCCTAACGTGAATTCATTCGTGCACGTGCTTATTCTTCTCTGGTTCATTCTGTGTAAATTCTCCAAATTCTCTGCACTCGAGAGAGGATTTTGAACCTTTTACGTTCATTCTTTGAAGGATTAAAATAAAAACAAAATTCATCGATTAGATTTTCTCTCGGATTACTTCCATTACTTCAAGCCTTCGAACACAGGCAATTAGGGCAGAAAACAGTTATTGCTAGGTTTTTTGATTTAGGGATTATGTTTTAGATTTAGCCTCCAATAGCTAGGGATTGATCTAAATCCATCTATTACAATGTAATCCTGGTAGGATTGAAGTTAAATTGACACTAACTTCGGAACCAAAGTAAGAGGTCGGATTTCGGAGTGGAAAAAGTGCCAAAAGTTTAAGCAGCAGGAAATATAAACAAAACTTAACGAGAATGTTTCGATTACGGGTGAAAATATTTTATATATACATTCTGATTTCGTTTATGCTGTCGGTATATTTATTCTATTTGATTTCGAAATATTCCGTAGAAAAGTTTATAAATTACCAGCGCAATGCAAGGTAAGTGAAAGCGAGTTAAACTTTTCAAGGTCACAAACAGACCATTTCCTATAATTGTATACATTTGTCACAGAAACAACAAACTACCTGACCGACCCAGGATTCCCCAGATAGTTGGCCACTATGTTGCCCCCGGTGTTGTGGGGAACGTGTCGAGAGATTTCATGAACACCAACAATTTTGCTCCGGTTCCGGGAGTCGGGGAAAATGGTGATCCGGTTGTGGTGCAAGCCAAAGATCTACTCAAGATGCAGCAATTGTTCCAGATCAATCGGTACAATTTGCTGGCTAGTGACAGAATAGCCTTGAATCGGACCCTTCCGGATGTGCGGAAATCAAAATGTCTCAGTAAACAGTATCCTTCGAAACTACCGACGACGTCAATTATAATAGTCTTCCACAACGAAGCCTGGTCCGTGCTGCTGAGGACGGTTTGGAGCGTTATCGAACGATCTCCGAGACATTTAATCAAAGAAATTTTGCTGGTAGATGACGCAAGCGATAGGCGATTTCTGAAAACCGAACTTGAGAACTACGTCCAGAAGCTGCCGGTTGTGGTCAGCATTTTGCGACTGAACAAAAGGGAAGGATTGGTGGCCGCAAGATTGATGGGAGCCAGAGTTGCGACTGGAGACACTCTTACATTCTTAGATGCTCACTGTGAATGTTCACCCGGATGGCTCGAACCGCTGCTGGCTCGCATCCAACAGAACCCCAAAAAAGTGGTTTGTCCTGTAATTGACATAATCTCTGACGACAATTTTTCCTACATCAAGAGTTTCGAATTCCATTGGGGTGCTTTCAATTGGGAGCTGCACTTCCGGTGGTACACGCTAAGCGATGAGGAACTAGCAGAGCGCAGGAAGGACACGACTTTGCCTTTCAAGACTCCGGCCATGGCTGGTGGATTGTTCACCATAGATCGGAAATACTTCTTCGATGTAGGCAGCTACGACGAAAAGTTGAAAATCTGGGGTGGAGATAACTTGGAAATGTCGTTCCGGATTTGGCAGTGCGGCGGAGAGGTGGAAATTGCTCCGTGCTCCCATGTTGGACATTTGTTTCGGAAAAGTTCTCCATATACATTCCCAGGAGGTGTGAGTGGGGTAAGATAAAATTTTGTATGCTTTTTCAGAATATTGATTTTCTTTATCACACACAGATATTGAATGAAAATCTCGCTCGAGTTGCTCTAGTTTGGATGGACGATTGGGCCAAGTTTTTCTTCAAGTACAACAAAGGTACAGAGGAGTTTAAGAATTTGGTACGTTCGAAGTGATAAATTTTCGATTTTAAATCCCATTTTTATGAAAGTTTATTTATTTCAGAATGTTTCCTCGCGCATCGCTCTAAGAAAGGAACTTAACTGCAAATCCTTCGATTGGTATCTCCGTAAAGTGTGGCCTCAGAATTTTTTCCCAGCACCTAACAAATTTTT